>NC_037669.1:178143423-178424797 GCF_003255815.1 Theropithecus gelada
GGGGGGGGGGGCGGGGGGGAACGCGGGGGGGGGGGCTTGGAGGGGGCGGAAACCCGGCCCCGGCCCCCCAGCCGGGGCGAAAGAGAAAGACCCCGTCTAAAAAAAAAAAAAAAAAAAAGAGATGCATTTTAAGCTGAGAAACTACACACTAACCACTGTACTAGCCGCATTTCATAAGTTCTGATGTGTAGTATTTTCATTATTTCAATCAAAATGTGTCTTAATTTTCTTTGTAATTTCCCTGACTCATGGATTATGTAGAATTGTATTTAATTTCAAACATAAGGGGATTACCCAGTTAGGTTTTTTGCTTTGTACTTTAAATATGTTGTGGTTAGAGAACACCTTCTATGTAATTTCAATCCTTTAAAATTATTGAGACTTGACTTGTGGCTTAGGATATATCCAAATTTTTATAAATGTTCCCTTTGTGTTTAGAAAGAACATGTTTTCCATGATAGTGAGGTGTTGTGTTTCTAGTCTGGGGCATCTTCTTATCCTTGAGGTAAATAGAAAGGCATAAAGAGATGAAGGCACAATAGTAGTTACCATGTTCTGTAGTGGAATTGGAAAAGTATTAAATGGGTTATACATATGGCAGATAGCTATTACCTGCAGTTCTTGTGGTGCTCATCTTATCATATACCTAAATTGTATTACATTTGATAACTATAGTTTTTCTTGTGTGGTTTATACCTTTATCTTAAATTAATCCTCAGTGGAAGCCTATTTTCTCTGAGAGTCCTGAGGTCCTGAGATTTGGGATAATCCCTGTAATAATCTTTCTCATTTGCCTTTGCTGGAGAATTTTAGGGGTTTCACTGGTTTTCGGACAGTTTTACTTAGTTTGAGGTTTCTTATACTTACTTAAGGTTATTATAAATGTAGAGTCCACATTCACACATTTGAATGAGTTCCATATTCTCCTTTAGGACTTTGTTTCTGCTCTGAGCATTGGAAGGCAAGCAGAGTTCCTTGATGGATGAATAGAATTTGTCTAGTTTCATAAGCTGGTCCTGACTTTTTGCTGGTAATTAGGTCTTCACTTTGATCCCTGTGTTGGGTGAAACCCCCCCGTTTTCATTCCTTAAGGCCTGTATCAGGCCTGGTAATGTTTGGCTTTTTTCTTGTCTCCTGTGAGCTCCCATGACGTCAGCACCTACTTTGAATTTCCTCTTCATTTTTGGCATCTGGAGAATTCCCTATCTTGAGCTTGATTATGCTTTTTTTGTTGTTGGGATTTTATTTGTTGGTTTATTTTTGGTTCTTTCATTTAGTAGTACTTCCATGAATCCTGGCTGTTTTGTGTGTGTCATTTCAGTCTACCGTATTATATGGATATATTGACTTACCTTGAAAGTATTTTTAAATTCACTTCCTTCTTTTCCCCCTCATATTGCTGACAGAATCACACACTGGTACCTAGTATTGAATCTGAAGAGGAACAAAATTTTTATGTGTTGAGAATGTGGATGAATTATCATACTTTTTTTCTCCCCTTCCCCCTTTCTCCTTCCATGCATGCAGTAGGTATTGAACATCCACTTTGTGCCAGTTATTTTTCTGGATACTGGAGAAAAATTTCCTGCTCTTCTGGAGCTTACATTCTTGTGAGCATAGGCAGTTAAGAAATAGAAAGTAAATAAGTAAAATAAGTAGTCCGTCAAATGATTGTAAGTGTTATGGAGAAAAAGCAAGAGAGTTAAAGACGGGAGTGTGGGGGAGAGAGGTTGCAGTTACAAATTGTAGAGCAGGGAAAGGAAATTTATAACCTTTGTAGTTTCTGTTGTGGAGTGAAAAAAGAGTCTTTTAGGACTTACCTAAGGAAGCAGATGTAAATGCATGTTTTAGTCACCGAATAGTAACTCAGGAAGAATGTCCTGTTTACTATTCTTGAATCCTTTTAATGTTTAATGTTTCTCTTTTAGAATGAGGGTGGGTATAACTGTTAACTGGCCTCTTCTAGTTTATTATTTCGCTTGTATCCCTAAGTATTTATGTGGTATAAAAAAATTTAATTTTTCAGGAGTCCCAAAACATTATCTCTGAATTCACCAACTGACTATTCCCTCTTTTCCTAGCTAGAGTTGCTTACTTTCCAAATCTAGGGCTTGAAAGGAAGGGACTTTTTTTATAAATATGACTTAAATAGTTTTGTGTGTAATTTTTCTTTATCTTATCTTTCTTTTCTCATTTTCTTTTTTTTTTTTTTTTTTTTTTTGAGACGGAGTCTCGCTCTGTCGCCCAGGCTGGAGTGCAGTGGCCGAATCTCAGCTCACTGCAAGCTCCACCTCCCGGGTTCACGCCATTCTCCTGCCTCAGCCTCCCAAGTAGCTGGGACTACAGGCGCCCGCCACCTCGCCCGGCTAAGTTTTTTTTTTTGTATTTTTTAGTAGAGACGGGGTTTCACCCTGTCAGCCAGGATGGTCTCGATCTCCTGACCTCGTGATCCGCCCGTCTCGGCCTCCCAAAGTGCTGGGATTACAGGCTTGAGCCACCGCGCCCGGCCCTTTTCTCATTTTCTTATGTACACACAAGTATGGGCAAAATTGGAGTATATTAGAACCCCAAATTCAAGGATAAGCTACACTAAGACCCTGTTTTGATTTAAAAAAAAAAAAAAAGTTAGTGGGATCAGTAAGAAAGTTACCTACAGTTAACATTGTTAAACATTTCCAATTTTAATCATTCCATTGTTAAGCATTTTCAATTTTAATCATTCTTGTTTCATTTTCTCTCTGATCTTTTTATGTATTTCCTCCATATATGAGCTAGTTCTTTGTATGCAACACAGAATGGTGTGGGGTTTTTTTTGTAGTTTGTAAAGAAGGCAAATTGTTTTGAGATGTTGCTTTCAAACTTACGGTAAACAAAGTGTAATAATAAAGAAGAGTACATATATTAATATTTTTGTGTCTCATTTTATATGTAATTAAGTTTTCCATTTTTTTCTTCCTAGGTTTACCCAGGGTTGATGATAACAGCTGGCCTTATTCATTGGATTTTAAATACATTGAACATAACAGTTCACATAAGAGATGTATGTGTGTTCCTTGCCCCAACTTTTAGCGGCCTTACATCTATATCTACTTTCTTGCTTACCAGAGAACTTTGGAACCAAGGAGCAGGACTTTTAGCTGCTTGTTTTATTGCTATTGTACCAGGCTACATATCTCGGTCAGTAGCTGGATCCTTTGATAATGAAGGCATTGCTATTTTTGCACTTCAGTTCACATACTACTTGTGGGTAAGTAACATTTAATGTTTTGCTGCCATTAATACTCGTGACCTTTCTCGTGAAACACTTTAGGCTGTACGCAGATTTGTCTTTTACAAATTACAGAGTTGCGTGCAGAGATCTGTATTACTGTTCATAATGTAATAATGGATAACATTTTAAAATATGTCAGGCGTCTCTCAAGTTACGTGTAACTAGATTAATATATAGATAAATCATGGTTTTTCACAAAAGTCCTGTTATGGCTGATTTACCAGTGATGATAATATCCTTTTTAAATAAGTCAGAACTCCAAAAGAAGGGCTATCATAAAACAATCTGTTGATATTTTTGTTTCTTTGTTTTGGGGAGATAGGTAAGAAATAGTTACCCAGGAAAGTTGAAGCATTTTTTGATGGGTTAGAATTTTAAATTGTTTCTGAAACCAGCATTATTTATTTTGCTGCTACCAGGCTGTTGAAACTTAATTATTTTTTCCCCTACGTATGAAATATGATGCTACTTAATCTTGGGTTCAATTTAGAGCTTGCTTTTATTTACGTATTTATTATTTTAGCTTTAGCTTATAATTTTCCAGTGTTAGAAATTACCAAAATTTGTGTGTGTCAATACGTTTTTGTATATTTTATTAAGTATATTTTTAGGTAGCTAGGTGAATGACAGCATAAATTTTCTCTTTAATAATTATTTTACATTGTTCAAAACTACTTGGCTAATGAGTATTTTTGCTCTAGCATGGAATTCCAGAGGAGAATGTTTCTATGTGCTCTGTATAGACAGTGTCTTAATCTTGAGTTTAAAAGAGAAGAAAAATACCCACAGAAATGAAGATGATACCAAGCAGTAGGATGTTGCCAGTGCTGCTATACTTTTCAAAAAGTGTTTTAAAAAACTGTTTATTGTGTGCAGCTGAGAAAAACAAACAAACAAAAAAAACCCTTAAAATCTAGAACCTCTGTTGAATGCCTTTTAATAAACTATATAATATTTTAAATTATAAAAATAATACATGTGTTTGTGCCTTGATCCTGATAATATAATGCTTAGTGAAAAAATAAGTTGTGATAAAATATGTACAGTATGAGAAATCTTTGATGTAAGTTTTTAAGCAGTACAAACCATACTATGTTTGTTAATAGCAGTTTATAATGAAAGTATAAAAATGTGATAGATAAGTTGCACGTACACCAGCTTTGTGATAATGGGTTTTCCTGAGGGTGAGTGGGTGGTACTGAGGTGGCCAGTATTACGGGAGCTTCAACTATGTCAGCTAAAAAAATTTTAAATCAAATATTCTGAAGCAAATGTATTATTTTTGAATTTGAAAGTCTGAATAGCTAGGTTTGTAACTATTTTAATATTCTCTACACTTGTGTATTTTTCAAATACTTTATAATAAATTTAAAAAATAAAATATTCTATTTTGTGGACATTTAGACAACAGAAAAACATAAGGAAAAAAATCACCCAGAGTTAACTACCATTTGCATTTTTGAATTTTGAGCACATTACATTCATAAATAAGTCCCAGTTGGTCATGGTATATAATCTTTTTCATACGCTGCTGAATTTGGTTTGCTAGTATTTTCCTAAGGATTTATCCATCAGTGTTCATAAGGTGATACTGGTTTATAATATGCTGTACTTGCAGTGTCTGTCTGGCTTTTGGATCAGGGTAATGCTGGCATCATAGAATGAATTAGGAAGTGATCCCTTCTCTTCAGTTTTTGGAAAAGATTGAGGATTAGTGTTGGTTCAGTTATTTAAATGTTTTAGTAGAATTCACCAGTGAAGCCATCAGGACCAGGACTTCTCTTTGTTGGGAGATTTCTGATTGCTGATTCAGTTTCCTTGCAAGTTGTAAGTGTCTGCAGATTCTGTATTTCTTCATGATTTAGTCTTGGTAGGTTTTTGTGTTTCTGTTAATAGGAATGTGTTGATGTAAGCTATTCAATGCGTTGGCATAACAAGACGTGATAATACTCCCTTAAAACCCTTCTTGTCCCCTATGGAATCAGTAGTAATGTCCCACTTTCTGATTTTAGTGATTTGAGTCTTCTCTCTTTTTTTCTTAATCTAGCCAAAGATTGGTCAATTGTGTTGATCTTTTTAAAGAACCAACTTTTGGGTTCATTGATCTTTTTTTTTTTCTGTGTTCTTTTTTCGTATATGTTGCTGCTGAAGTGAGCACTCTATTTTATCTCTGTCACAGTCTTTATTATTTATTCAATTTTGTCTTTCTGGAAGCTTTGGGTTTAGTTTATTCTTTCTCTTTTTCTTTTTCTTTTTTTTTTTTTCTTGCTCTGTCGCCCAGGCTGGAGTGCAGTGGCTCAATCTTGGCTCACTGCAACCTGCGCCTCCTGGTTTCAAGCAGTTCTCTGCCTCAGCCTCCTGAGGAGCTGGGATTACAGGCGCCCGCCACTACGCCTGGCTAATTTTTGTATTTTTAGTAGAGATGGGGTTTCACCATGTTGGTCAGGCTGGTCTTGAACTCCTGAACTCGTGATCCACCTGCCTTGGCCCCCCAAAATGCTGGGTTTACAGGCGTGAGCCACCATGCCCGGCCCTAGTTTGTTCTTTTTCTAGTTCACAACTTAGTTTGTGAAGTCAGGTTTTTGATTTGAGATTTTTTTTTGTTTTTGAAAGTAGGCATTTTTGCTATAAAATTTTCCCTTAGTACTACTTTCACAGTTTCTCATAAGTTCTGATACATTGTGGTTTTGTTTTCATTCAGTATTCTCTCATTTTTATTTTTGATCTATTGGTAAGTATCTTGTTTAATTTCCACAAATTCATTTCCCAGTTTTCCTTCTGTTACTGATTTCTGACTTCATCCTGTTGTAGTTGGAGAAGATACTTTGTATGGTGTCTATCTTTTTAAATCTGTTGAAACTTAATTTTCGTCTTTAATTTGTGGCCCAGCATATTGTCTATCCTGGAAAATGTCCCATGTGTACTTGAGAAGAATTGCATATGCTGTCTTTGTTCAATAAAGTGTTTTGCATATGTCTTTTAGACCTAGGTGGTTTGTTGTGTTAAGTTCTATATTATCTCCTTTCTGGCGATTTTATCCATTATTGAGAATAGAGTATTGTTGTCACCAGCTATTATTGTAGAATTGTTTGTTTCTTCAATTCTGTCAAGTTTTTTTTTTTTTTTTAGATTTTTTTTTTTTTTAGATTTTTTTTTTAATTTATTATTATTATACTTTAAGTTGTAGGGTACATGTGCATAACGTGCAGGTTTGTTACATATGTATACTTGTGCCATGTTGGTGTGCTGCACCCATCAACTCGTCATTTACATCAGGTATAACTCCCAATGCAATCCCTCCCCCCTCCCCCCTCCCCATGATAGGCCCCGGTGTGTGATGTTCCCCTTCCTGAGTCCAAGTGATCTCATTGTTCAGTTCCCACCTATGAGTGAGAACATGCGGTGTTTGGTTTTCTGTTCTTGTGATAGTTTGCTAAGAATGATGGTTTCCAGCTGCATCCATGTCCCTTTTCTTCCTATATTTTGATGGTCTGTTATTAGGTACATAAATCTTTGTAATTGCTATACCTTCTTGCTGTATTGAACTGTTTTATTACTATATTATATTTTGGGTTCTTTCTCTTTTGTAACCTTTTTTTAAAACAAAAAAAATTCAAAGTCTGTTTTTTCTTTTCTAATTTTGTAGAGATGAGGTTTCACCATGTTGCCTAGGCTGGTCTCGAACTCCTGGGCTCAAGCAATCCTCCCTCCTCACCTCCCAAAGCGTTGGAATTACAGGTGTGAGCCGCCACACCCTGCCGTTTTTTGTTTTGTTTTGAATTTTGCAGAGTTAAAGTCTGTCTTTTCTCTCTTTTGTTTACTATTTGCATGGAATAACTTTCTGTGCTTTCAGTCTCTTTGTCTTTGAATTTAAAGTGCATAACAGCATGTGGTTGGATCATGTGTTTGTTCTTTCTGACAGTCTCTGTTTTTGGAGAGTTTAATACACATTGGAAGTAATTACTCATAAAGAGGGACTGATTTCTGTGGTTGTGCTGTTTTCTATATGCCTTATAGCTTTTTTTGTCCCTCATTTCTCCATTAGTCTTCTTTTGTGTTTAGTGGATTCTTTTGGTAGTGAATCATTTGAGTCCCCTTTGAGCATATTTGTGGATTGCGTTTTCACTCTGTGGATAGTGTCCTTTGCATGAATTTTAAATTTTTATGAAGTCTAATTAATTTTTGTTGTCGCTTGTGCTTTTAGTGTTATATTTAAGGAAACTGTTGGCCTAATTGAAGGTTATGAAAACTTACACCTCTGTTTCCTTCTAAAGATTTTATATGTCAAGTTCCTCCACTTAGGTATTTGATCCATTTCGAGTTAATTTTTGTATGTGGTGTGAGAGAGGAGTTCCAACTTCATTCTTTTGCATGTGGATATCCACTTATCTTAGCACTGTTAAAAAAAAATACTCTTTTGTTGAATGGTTTTAGCACTTCTGTCAGAAATCAATTGATTATAAATGTATGGGTTTTTTTCTGGACTGTCAATTCTATTCCATTCCCTTGCCATCAGTATGTTGTGTCTTTATGCCGCTACTGCACAGTTTTGGTTACTGTAGCTTTGTAATGAGTTTTGAAATCCAAAAGCATAAGTCCTTCAACTTTGTTCTTTTTCAAGATTGCTTTGGCTATATGGGGTCCCTTGCATTTTCATAAGTTTTAGGATTAGCTTGTTCATTACAGCTTTTCTTTTTTTTAAGTGGCATGATATTGTTTTGTTAATTCAACAGAAATTTTTGTGAATACAATATGAAGCAGGTGCTGTTTTATGTGTTGGTTATACAAGGTTATATGAAGTTGATAATCTAGTAGAAGAAATTATAGATATCATTGCTTTGAAGGATCATATTAACAGAAGGATGGAATGATAAAACATTCTCACCCAGAAACTGGGAGGTTTTCTAGTGAGTTTTTCCTTTGTTTTCTTTTTAAAAACAATACATTTAAATAAATTAGGTTTACAGTGGAAATAGCTTCAGTATTTGAAAATAAGAATACTTGTGTTTGAGTTCTGGCATAAAATACTGTCTGACTCTTGACAAATTGATACTTTTGAATCTCATTCAGTTTTCTCTTAAGATAGAGAAAATGTTTTGGCTACAGAATTATAATAGATAATGACATTTATTTAAAATTTCATTATTACTAATTGAAAGTGGAAGTAATTACAGTTCTAACTATTCTGAAAAGTTGTTTGTAACCCACATGAAGTTATAAAAAGGTGAAAACATTTTTGTAATCTCTAATATATAAATATTAAGTTGTCTAATTCCTCACCCAGTGTTTTTATTTTTAAACCAACTCTTACAAGGTATATGTTTTTAAAATTTAAAAGATAAGTACTTTGTCATAGCATTATTATTTGTTGATGCCCTATTACTGTTACAAGCTGGTGTTGACAGACATTTTAGGATACATTTTTGGATTTGTGTTCTGCAGAGATTAAAACATTTTCATCATGACTGAATAATTAAGAGTAAAGTCTATAGCATAATTGCCAGGGTTTGGTTTTTTCTTGGTTTGATTTCCGGCTCTGTCACTGGAGGTTGTTTAAATCCCCACCCTGTGTCTGTTCAATCAACTATAATATGGAAGTAATAATTGTACTTTCCTCATATAACTTAAAAGTAAATACACATAAAGGTATAGAATATTGTGAGAACATAGTGAGAGGTTAGTACATGTTTGTTACTATTATTTACAAGCACCAGAGTACATGATTCAGAAAACTAACACAGATAAAGTAGTACAAGGAGCAGTGTTTATCATATTGCCTCTTAGAGGTTTTGTTTTGTTTCTTTAAGGTTCCCTCCTGTACCTTTTGTAGTCAGTCTTCTCCCTACCCCATTTCTGGCAACCACTGGTCTGATTTCTGTCTCTCTGTCTGTATAGCTGTGGGAGTTTCTTTTCTAGAATGCCATATAATGCAGACAGTAGGCGTGACCCTGTATATCCGTCTTCTTTCACTTAGCATAATATTTTTGAGAGTGTCAATCATGTTGTTGATGTTTTAGTAGTTTGTTACTTTTTATTGCTGAATAGTACTCCATTATATGGACGTACTGCAATTTGTTTTCCAGTTTTTGGCAATGATGAATTAAGTGGCTGTGAAATGTTTGCATATGGGTCTTTGGACATATATTATTATTTCTCTCAGGTAAATGCATAGGCACAGATTGGTGGTTTGTGTGATAAATATACATTTAACTTTATAAAAAGCTGCTAAGCATTTTGCCAGAGTTGCTGTATTCATTTTGCATTCCCTCCAGAAATACATGAGAGTAATATTTACTACTCCATCACGTGGCATTTTTAAATTTTACCCATTCTTGTAGGTAGGTGGTAGTATCTTATGGCTTTTGTTTGTTTTCTCCCAATGACTGATGAGCATCTTTTCACGTGCTTATTTGCCATCCTTGTTCTTTGATGAAATGTCTGTTCATATCTTGCCCATGTTTTGGTTGAGTTGTTTTCTTACTCTTGAGGTGTGAGAGTTCTTTATATATTTTGGAAATAAATACTTTATCAGATGTGTGCCCTACAAACATTTTCTGTAGTCTCTAAGAGCAGAAAATTTTGATTTTTATGTAATTTATCAGGTTTTTTTTTTAATAGATCTTGCTCTTGGTGTCTTATCTAAGAGATCTTTGTCTACCCTAAAATCACAAAGATTTTCTCAGGTGTTTACTTCTAGAAATTAAATAGTTTTAGGTTTAACACTCAGGTCTGTCATCTATTTCATGTTGATTATGGTGTGGTGCAATATAAGTGTTGTTGGATTTGAATGTTCTGTTTTTCCAACATCATGTGTTGAAAAGACTGTTCTTTCTCCACTGAATTACCTGCTTTGGTAACCTTGTCAAAATCAGTTGAATATATACATATGGGTCTGTTTGGGACTCTTCTGTTTATCTGTGTCTGTCTTTATAACAATACTTTATGTTTTCATTAGTTTCTAGAAACTTTTGAAATCAGGTAGCATGAGTAATCTAATGTTGTTTTCTCTTTTTCAGAATTATTTTGGCTTTTCTTAGCTGTTTGCATCATGTAAATTTTAGAATCACATTATTAACTTATTTAATGAAAAAGCCTTCTGGGATGTTGATTGGAAGGGCATTGAATGTATAAGTCAGTTTGGAGTAGAATTGTTATCTTAATATGTAGCCTTCTGTGAATATGGTATTTCTTTCCATTTATTTAGATCTTCTTCATTTTTGCTTTAATTTTTCTGGATGATCAGGTTAGTGACTTGATCTATTTTAAGCACCTAAAGCTATAATTTTTCCTCTAAGTACTACTTTAGCTGTACCCCATACATTTTTTTATTGAAAAATAATTTGCGTATTATAAAATTTATCCTCTTAGAGAATGGAATTCAGTGACTTTTAGTATATTAACCAAGTTGTACCACCATTACCACTATCCAGTTACAGAACATTTTAACACTCCAAAAAGAAAGCCCGTGCCCATGATAGTCACTTTCCATTTTCACATCCCCTGAGCCCTTAGCAACCAGTAATCTGCTTTCTGCCTCTCTGATTTGCCTATCCTGGAATTCCATATAAAAGGAATTATATAATATGTTGCCTTTTAGATTTTTTTTTTTTTTAATTTTCAGATATAGATGGGGTCTCATTATATTGCTCAGGCTGGTCTTAAACTCCTGGCCTCAAGCTACCCTCCCACCTCAGCCTCACAAAGTGTAAGTGACCTTACCTGTCTTACATCTGGCTTCTTTCACTTACAATAGTATTTTCAAGGTTTGTCTACGTTGAAGTATTTATAAATACTTTATTTCTTTTTGTGGCTGAATAATATTCCATTGTATGATTATCACATTGTATTTCTCCATTTTTCAGTTGACTAAACGTTTGGGTTCTTTCTAATTTCTGTCTATGATGAATAATGCTGCTGTGAACATTTATGTACATTTTTATTACATTTTAAACAAATGTATAAACATCTGTATGCAAATTACTGTAAGAATTGCAGAGAGTTTTTATGCTCTATTTTAGTTTTCATGCTCAGATATTTTCTAATTTCCCATGCGACTGACAGTGTCACCAAGGATGCTGAACTTCTGTCCTACTCGAGATCTTTCTCATGAGTACTTGGGCTTATGAAAAGAGCTTGTGAATGTAAATTCCTCTTATGTCTGGTTTCCTTAGCTGTTTTAACACTTGTTTATTTGCCTTGTGGCTTTAGCTCTCTGATAAGCCTAAGAAAACTTACTATTTTGTAGATCATCTAGAATTTCTCCCTTATTGTTGAGGTGAAAATAACATTCTCTTGCAGCTTTCCACATCCCAAGCACAAGTGGAATTCAGTGCATCTCCTAATACTGTGAACCAAAACACAAGATGGCCCACGTTTGTAGGCCTAGAGCAGTACTTTCCAATAGAACTTTCTATAATGATAGAAGTGTTTTATATCTACTCTGTTTAATAAGATAGTCACTGGCCATATGTATATGGACATTTTTTTGTGTAAGTACTAGGTGCTTCACTATAATATAGGTAATAGAACTGAGTTTTACCCTTAAAATATTTGTCTAAAATATTTATTTCTTTTAAATCAATTAGGAAATGTTAACTTATTCTAGAAACAGAGGACCTCATAATTTGTGAGAATTATGTAAAGTTAATTCCCTAAGCCTAATCCATTACAAAAATATCTCTTTAGACTAGTCATCTGAATTCACTAAATTTCTGCTAGATTTGCTGAGTATAGAGGAAGAAAGCCGTTTGTAAATTCTGTTGGAATACAGTTTTTGTGCCATGTTTGGGCTACCGCTAGATTTTTGCCTTTTATTCCAGTTTACATTTTTCCAGTGTCGTTTTCTAGAAATTTTATAGTGTTGCACTTTACATTCATGTCTGTGATTCATTTTGAGTTATTTTCTTTTTTTTTTTTTTTTTTGAGACGGAGTCTCGCTCTGTCACCCAGGCTGGAGTGCAGTGGCCAGATCTCAGCTCACTGCAAGCTCCGCCTCCCGGGTTCCCGCCATTCTCCTGCCTCAGCCTCCCGAGTAGCTGGGACCACAGGCGCCGCCACCTCGCCCGGCTAATTTTTTGTGTTTTTTTTAGTAGAGACGGGGTTTCGCCGTGTTAGCCAGGATGGTCTCGATCTCCTGACCTTGTGATCCACCCGTCTCGGCCTCCCAAAGTGCTGGGATTACAGGCTTGAGCCACCGCGCCCGGCCCATTTTGAGTTATTTTCATGAAAAATATAAGATCTGTGTCTAGATTGATTTTTTTTTTTTTTTTTTGTATGTGGGTGTCCAGCTGTTACAGCATCATTTGTTAAAAAGATTATTCTTTATGTATTGCCTTTTGTCAAAGGTCAGTTTACATTTATGGGGCTGTATTTCTGTGCTGTGTTCTGTTCTGCTGATTGTTGTTTTCCTGCGCTGTCTTGATTACTATAGTTGTGTAATAAGTCTTGAAATCAGGTGTAGTATCAGGCTTGTTTCAGTATCATGTTGGCTAGTCTCAGTCTTTTGCCTTTCCATATAAACATTCAAATTGATTTGTTGATGTCCACAAAGTCACTTGCTGAGATTTTGATTGTGATCACATTGAATTTACAGATCAAGATGAGAAGGTTTGTTATCTTAACAACATTGTCCTCCAGTGTTATCTATAATAGTTTATTGATTCCAGTAATTTTCTTTCTGATTCTTTGGGGTCTTTTACATAGACAGTCATGTCATGCATGAAAAAAAGTCAGCTTCATTTCTTCCTTCTCAGTTTGTATACTTCTTATTTTCTTTTCTTGTCTTACTGCATTTGCTAAGACTTCCGTTACAATGTGAATAGAAATGGTGAGAGAGGACAACTTTGTCTTGTCCTGATCTCAGGGGGAAAACATAATTACTAATTTATTTCCGGACTCTGTTCTGTTCCATTGATCTACATGTCTATACCTACCTCATAAACATAGATCTAGAAGTCTGTACTGACCCGATTACTGTAACTTCATTGTACATTTTAAAATTGGGAAGTATTGTATTTTTATGTATTGATCATATATT
The DNA here is from genome assembly GCF_003255815.1 of Theropithecus gelada. Lineage (NCBI taxonomy): Eukaryota > Metazoa > Chordata > Mammalia > Primates > Cercopithecidae > Theropithecus > Theropithecus gelada. The sequence continues at coordinate 178,156,731 of NC_037669.1, forward strand.
CTGTGACCTTGCTAAACTTGCATGTTAAAATTTACTTTTTATATTCCTTAGGATTTGCTACACACAAGATCATGTTATCTTTAGAGACAGAGGGTCTTTGCTACTTTTTTCCTGAACTGTATACCTTTCATTTTTTTCCTTGCCTGGTTGTATTGACTGGAACCTCTAACGTCATGTTGGACAGGGTAGTTTTTCCTGCCCTATTTCCTGAAATAATTCTCATAGGATTGGTATTACTTCTTCCTTAATTGTTTGGCAGTATTTACCATTGAAGCCATGTGGACCAGGGAAGATTTTTAATATGAATTCAACTTTTTAATGGCATAGTTTTATTCTGATTTTCTATTTTTTCATGAGTAATTTGGTAATACGTATCTTTTTAAAAGTCTTTTTATTTTATCTAAGTGACCTAATTTGTAGGCAGAAATTGTTCATAATATTTCTTTATAAGTCTTTGGATTTCTGTACAATCTGTAGTGATGTCACCTTCCTTATCCCTGGTACTGATAATTTGTATCTTCTCTCCCTTCTTGATTAGTCTAGATAAAGCTTATCCAACTTTTGGTTTCACTGATTTTTTTTTCCTTTACATTTTCAGTTGCATTGATTTCTTGGTCTTTGTTATTTCCTTCTAATTTGCATTTGGTTTACTCTTTTCTAGCTTTTTGAAGTTGAAGCTTAAGTTATTTTCTCCATTTCTACTTTTCTAGTATAACTATTTAAAATTATACTGGATTTACTTCTTTAACTGTATTCTCTGTATTTTAATATGTGGTGTTTTCATTGTCATGTGGTTGAATATTCTTCGAATTCAGTTTCTTTGACTCATGGGTTTTTTCTAAGCATGGTGTTTAATTTCCAAATATTTGGGATTTTCTTAGCATACTTTTTTTTTGTTGATTTCTAATTCTGTTGTTGAAGACCATACTTTGCATAATTTGTCTTTTTAAGTGTATTGAGACTTGTTTTATGATCTAGCACAGAAGTCTGTGAAGTGTGGCCCATATGTAGGTTACCTGCTTTAGTAAATAAAATTTTACTGGAACACAGCCCTGGCCATTCATAAACATACTGCCTTTGGCTTCTTTTACACCAGAATGACAGAATTGCATAGTTGTGACAGATCTGGCTCGTAAGTGTAAATATTTACCATCTTGACTGTTTAAAACAAGATTGCTGTATCCTGGTCAAGCATGTTCTACATCCTGGACAGTAATCCACATGTGCTTGAAAAGAACATGTATTCTGCTGTTTGGAGGTTGCATTTCGTAAATTAATGGTCAGGTCAAGTTGGTTGATATTGTCCAAATCTTCAGTATGCTCATTGTTTTTCTTTCAAGTTCTATCTTCAACAATATGGTTGGAGATTTCAATAACTGCCTCTCAGAAACTGTTTCTTCTTTTAGTTCTGTTAGTTCCTGCTTCATGTGTTCTAAGGATTTGTTTTAGGTCCCTGTACACTTAAAATTTTTACATTTTCCTGGTATATTGACCCTTTTATTATAGCGAAGTAGTTCTCTTTGTCTCTAGGAATGTTGTCTTAAAATCTGCTTTGTTTGATTGATTTGGTATGATTCTTGTTTCTATGGCTTATCTTTTTCTGTCCTTTAAAATCAAAGTATTTGTATCTCTGGATTTTAAAAGTTTCGTTGACTGCATATGGTTAGATCTTGCTTTTTTATCCAGACTGACCATCTCTGCCTTTTTATTGGAGGTTTTAGTCGATTTACATTTAATGCAGGTTTTAAATATTATTTGATTTGCTCCTGCCATTTGCTGTCTTCTTTTGTGTTGAAATGCATTTTTAAGTATACCATTTTAATTCCCCTAATTGTTTAGCTGTTATTGCTATTTATGTATAACACTTGATGCAGAGAACGAATTATACATCTTAATATTACAGTCTACTTCTACTTAACATAATTCTGGTAAAATATAGCACCTTTGCTCCAACACAGCTTTATTTTTTTTCTCCTCTCCTCTGTGCTGTTAGTGTCATGTGTATTATATCTATGTATGTTATCTACCTAACAACACAGATTATATTCATATAATTTATACTTATTAAGAAAACAATCAAGAGAGTCTTCTATATACTCCATATTTACCATTTCCAGTATTCTTTATTCCGTCCCGTGATCTGAGTTTTCATTTGTTACAATTTCCTTTTAGCCTGAAGGATTTTCTTTAATATTTTTTCTAGAGCAAATCTGCTGTAATGGAATTTTTCAATTTTGCCTTCATTTGTCCCCCAATTTTTTTGAACTAGGGTAAAATTGACATAAAATGTATGTTTTAATCATTAAGTATATACTTTATTGGCATTAAGTACATTGATTATACAACTGTCACCACCATCCATCTCCAGAGCTCTTTATTTTGCAAAAATGAAACTCTATACACATTAAACAGTATCTCCCCTTTCTACCTTCCCCTCAGCGCCTGGCGCCACCATTCAAATTTCCCTCTATGATTTTGACTAAATACTTCACATAGGTGGGATCGTATAGTATTTGTCTTTTTGTGACTGGCTTGTTTCACTTAGCATAATGTCTTCAAGGTTTATCCATGTTGTAGCATGTCAGGATTTTCTTCCTTTTTAAGGTGGAATAATATTCCATTGTATGTATATACCATATTTTGCTTACTGATTCATCTGCAGATGAACACTTTTATGGTTTAGCTACTTTGAAAGTGGTTATACAAATCTCTTTCCAAGACCTTGCTTTTAATTATTTTGAGTATATACCTTGTAGTGGAATTGTTGGATCAAATGTCAATTCTATTTTAAAATTTTGACGTAATGCCAAACTGTTTTCCAGAACAGCAGTATCAATTTACATTCCCACCAACACTGCACAAAGGTTTAATTTTTCCGTGTTCTTGCCAACACATGTTATTTTCTGGTTCTTTTGATAGTAGCCATCCTAATGGGTGTGAGGTGGCATCTTGGAGTTTTATTTGTAGTTCCCTAATGAGTAGTAATGTTGAGCATATTTTCATATGCTTATTGCCCATTTGTAAAAGCCTACACCTTCTCCAGAGTATTCACAGTGACTTTCTAATTTCCCGTCATATATTTCTTCATATATGTGGTTGATTTTGAATGTCATAGTCTTCAGTATTTGGTTTCCAAAGTGGGGAAAAGCAGAAAAATGAAGGGGAAAGAAGTGCCAGCCCTTTAAATTCCCTGTCAGTCACTTCAGCCAGAGGAGGAGGGGCTTGCAACAATGGGGCCAAAGTGCAAGGGTGATCACTTCTTTGTCTGCTCTTCTGTGACAAAAAGCAGCAATCAGTGATCAGAGTGCAGAACCTCAATACTTGGAGGACAAGTTTCCTCACATCAGATTGATTCTGCCCGAGCAATTATTGTCTAGGTGGGGAGCTGATTCTGTTGCTGCTTGTTTCACTATCTTCCCAGAATCCTCACCCGCCTTCCTTTTTGAAGGATAGTTGTATAAGAATGTATTAGGTTGGTGCAAAAGTAATTGTGGTTTTTCCCATTACTTTTAATGATACTTTTCTCTTTCATTTAACACTTGATAATTTTCTCTTTCATGTAACACTGTGAGTATGTCATACCACTGCCTTTTGTCAAAAATTTTTTTTTTCTGATGCAAAGTCAATCGTATCATTACTTCCCTGTGGGGTTTATTTTTTTCTTTCTCTTTTCAACTTTCCTCTGTCTTTATCTGCCCGTACTTTGCCTACAGTTTGTCTAGGTGTAGTTCTCTGTATTTATTATATTTGGTGGCTTCTTGGGTTTCATGGATCTGTAGATTAGTGCTTACGTTAGAATTTGGGAAGTCGTAATTTTTTCTTTAAATGTTTTTATCTGTCTGTCTTTGTAGCCTCTCCTTTCTTGAACTTCTCTGTTCTTTGGGTTGGATACTTTCTGTTGACCTATCTTCATGCTCACTAATTCTTCTGCCATCTCAAATTTGCTGTTAAGCCTACTTAATGAATTTTTTATTCCATTTATTACGCTTTTCAGCTCTAAAATTTCTAGTTCATTCTTATTTCTCACATGTATAGGAGAATATATATATATATATTCTATATGGAAATTTCTGTTATTATATTTTTCTTTAATTTTCTTAATATAGTATTCTTTAATTCCTTGAACATACAACAGCTGTTTTAGAGTCTTTATCCTCTAACTCCAACATCTGGGCCCACTCACAATTAGCTTTTATCAACCATGTCCCCTTCCCCAAACTACAAGACATGCAAAGAAATAAGAAAGTGTGACCCAAATTTGGACATAGTTTTGGGTTGGAACTTACCTGTGTTATTTTTTAAAATAGCTTATCTGAACATGCAATTTTCTTATTTCAAAGCTTCTACTACTGGACTCCTTAATACGTGTAAATGAAGACCAAATGGTGAGCATGACTTATTGTCTGGGAAAAAACTCAATCCGTATTTTTTCTCTGCTTTCACACCAAAACAATAATCATCAGTACAGAAGACTCATGTGACCTCAAAATATTTGGCGATTTCTCCCCATTGCCAAGCAGTTAATTCTGCTGCAGACACCAGCTGGTGTCCTCTAAATAATTTCTGACGCTGCCTACCTGGAGATAGCATGAGATCCCACAGGTTAGGGGCCTGTCCCCAAGACACCGTCCCAGCTTATGCCCCCAGACACCAGTTGTAAGTCCAGGCCTCTAGAACTTCTGATAGCCCAGCTGAAATTAGGGATTCCCATCACCCCCTCAAGGTTTTCTTTTGGACAGAGTCTCGCTCTGTCCCCAGGCTGGAACGCAGTGGCATGATCTCGGGTTGCTTCTACCTCTACCTCCCGGGTTCAAGTGGTTCTCCTGCCTCAGCCTCCTGAGTAGCTGGGACCCCGCCACGCCACCATGCTCAGCTGATTTTTGAATTTTTAGTAGAGACTGGGTTTCATCATGTTGGCCAGGATGGTCTCGACCTCTTGACCTCGTGATCTTCCCGCCTCGGCCTCCCAAAGTGCTGGATTTACAGGCATAAGCCACCGGGCCCAGCCCCCCTTCACAGGTTTGATCGATGTGGTAGATCGGCCAACAGAACTCAAGGAAACACTTAGCTCAATTTATTGGCTTATTATGAAAGATATCCTAAATTATACAGATAAACAGCCCGATGAAGAGATACGTAGGACAAGATCTGGAAGAGTCCCAAGAGCAGGAGCTTCTGTTCTTAGGGAGTTGGGGTGCACCATCATCCTGGTACATGGATGAGTTCTTGATCACCTTCCTGTCAGCCTCCTTGTATTCAACTGTCTGGAAGTTCACCAGACCCTGTCCTTGGGCCTTTTATGGAGACTTTATTGGTTGTCCATGATTGAAGCATGGACACCCTTGTCAAAATGTGACTGGACAAAAAGAGTGTGACCTAAACTTAGCAAAGCCTATCTGTTCAGATTCTTCTTGGCCTCTCTGTGCAGCATTCCTTCCTCCAGGTATGGGACAGAACCCTCTCTGAAATAGAGGGTCTTATGACCCAAAATCAAATTAGAGCCCTGCCAAGTGGAGAAGTGAAAAGTGAGTAGGAGAAGTTTAGAGAGAGATTCTGTAACAAGGGGAATTACAAGCCACGAACTGTGGACGAAAGTCCATATATCCTAATACCACACTTACAAAGTCCTAACTTTTCTCCTAAAGTCTTCTCAGTTCCTTCTGAGTGGCTCAGCTGTTTTCTGTTTTCGCAGGTGTTGCTATTTTCCCCTTTTCGTTATTGATCCCTCTCTCCTTGTTTATAATTCTTCAGTGCCTGCTTTGACATTTTGACCATTCTTTTACATAGATTTTGTTACTCTCATTTCTGTTTTCATAGCGCTTAGTTTCTGATACCTACCTCTATTATAGCACTTGATATATAGTACCTTTCATCAATCCTAAAATGTATACTTTCTCCACAGATTTTGACATCTCTGAAATTAGGATGTATGTTATGAGTGATGGCCATAGATTCTATGAAATGTGCTATATTGATTACTTGCTTTTCAATTTGCTTCCTCCTCTAGATTGTGAGCTTTTTGTGGGCTTAAAAATTTTAAACTCCACACCTCTACTTCTTCCATCTGTGCCTGCTACTGAATCCACTGTGGGTGGTTGATTGGATGCCTTGCATCTTTCCTGCTTCATTGCCCTCAGAGTTCTGCCCAAAACCACCATGTCAGTAAAGCTTCTGGTGATTTTATCCCAGCCAGAACTGCTTTCCTGACTTTGGCATTCAGGCTCTATAAGGACCTTTTGGTACTCAGTGTTTATACCTACCATAGGGCCTCTTTTATATTATACTTTGACTCAAGTTCTTGCCTTTGTATCTTATCTCCCTAGTACAGGACTGAGTTATAGTTTGTGTCCAACATAGCCTAGCAAAGTTTTCTGTGTATTAGTAAATACTGAAAAATACGTTTCATTTACTTTTCTCTTTCAGCCAATTGGATTGAGTCTGAGGAAGTTTCAGGGTATGAACTATATTTAGTGGCTGTAAAATATGCCTTGGTTTTATTGTAATAGATTATAGCAGTCTGGGTTCGGTTAGGAGAGAGAGAAGTATTAATTATGATAAAAAAGTAACTAAAATAGAAGGAAACTCTCTATGGTATCCTGAGGCTGAGGGAGGGTACCCAAGAAAGGGCAAACTTGGAAGGTTTTCACACCTCATTGCATAGGTTGTGGTTCAGCGCATTGAACTGGTTTGGCACTGCTGAACAAGCAAAAGACCACTCTGGAATGTAGACACTTAAGGAGAAGGGGTGGGAGGTGGCCATGGTGACCTGTGGCATGGTATGTGGATATCAGTGAGGGCAAGAGACTTTGCAGAAAATGAAAAAAATGTAATTTGTTTTTTAAAAGATGATTCTTTTAAATAACATAACATGCATAACAGAGAATGAGAGCTATTCTTAAAATGTCTCAGTGTGCTGCTCAGTATTATAAACGCATATATTAAGTACGTCTGCATATCTGAATAACCACAGTACTTTTAAAAATAACCTTGACTTTTTGTAGCATGTGGTTAGCAAACATTTAACTTTTAAAAATTCCACAAGAGCATTTGTAAACATTTTTATCATATCAGTTGCTTTTATTTTTTAGGTAAAATCCGTAAAAACTGGGTCAGTTTTTTGGACAATGTGCTGCTGCTTATCCTATTTCTATATGGTAAGATTTCATATTTGAGACTACATGAAGTCTAATAGATCTTTGGAGGTTAAAACAGTTCTCTTTTCCCCTGAAGTCTATAGGATTTTTATTTTGTTTAATGTAATCTTTCATTACTACCATCTGTTTTCCTTCTCCTACTCACAGGTCCTGTATACACATGCTTTGATGGAGAGGGCTAATATTTAACCCTCAAATAAAATATTTGCAGCAAGTGAAGCAAAATGTTTTCAAATGTACCACTTCAAAATACTTAAACGTTTTATTAAGAATTTTTTTTTAGGCTGGGCGCAGTGGCTCAAGCCTGTAATCCCAGCACTTTGGGAGGCCAAGATGGGCGGATCACGAGGTCAGGAGATTGAGACCATCCTGGCTAACATGGTGAAACTCCGTCTCTACTAAAAAAAATACAAAAAACTAGCCGGGCGAGGTGGCAGGCGCCTGTAGTCCCAGCTACTCGGGAGGCTGAGGCAGGAGAATGGCGTGAACCCGGGAGGCGGAGCTTGCAGTGAGCCCAGATCGCGCCACTGCACTCCAGCGTGGGTGACAGAGCGAGACTCCGTCTCAAAAAAAAAAAAAAAAAAGAATTTTTTTTAAATTTTAAAGATTATATTCATTATTTATTTATTTGAGACGGAGTTTTGCCCTGTTGCCCAGGCTGGAGTGCAGTGGCACAATCTCTGCTCACTGCAGCCTCTGCCTCCTGGTTCAAGCAATTCTCCTGCCTCAGCCTTCCGAGTAGCTGGGATTACAGGCGCCCGACACCATGCCTGGCTAATTTTTGTATTCTTAGTAGAGATGGGGTTTCACTATGTTGGCCAGGCTGGTCTTGAACACCTGACCTCATGATCTGCCGGCCCCGGCCTCCCAAAGTTCTGGGATTACAGGCATGAGACACCACGCCTGGCCTATCATTTATTTTTTCAGAGAGAGTGTCTGTCTCTGTTATCCAATCTGGAGTGCAGTGGTACAGTCATAGCTCACTATAACCTTGAATTCCTGAACTTAAGTGATTCTCCCACCTCAGCCTCCCCAGCAGCCAGGACTACAAGCATGTGCCACCACGCCTGGCTAATTTTTAAAAATATTTTTTAGAGACAGATCCTCACTCTGTTGCCCAGACTGGTCTTAAGCTCCTGGCCTCAAGCAATCCTCCTACGTTAGCCTCCCAAAGCACTGGAATTATAGGCGAGAGCCGCTGTGCCTGTTTTAACTTTTTAATGACTTAAATTTAAATATTATTTTCTATTCTTCCTAGCTTTATTCATTTTATTATTATTATTTTTTATTTATTTATTTTTGAGGCAGAGTCTGGCTCTGTCGCTTAGGCTGGGAGTTCAGTGGTGCAATCTCGGCTCACTCTAACCTCTGCCTCCTGGGTTCAAGCTATTTCAAGCTATTCTCATGCCTCAGTCTCCCAAGTAGCTGAGATTACAGATACAGACTAATTTTTGTATTTTTAGTAGAGACAGGATTTTACCATGTTGATCAGGCTGGTCTCAAACTCCTGACCTCAAGTGATCTGCCTGTCTCAGCCTCCCAAAGTGCTGGGGTTACAGGTGTGAGCCACGGCACCCAGCCCCTAGCTTTATTTTTCAAATAGCTCTGACAAGTAAAATATTTTCCAAGTTAGATTGCATACTCAAAAAGAACAGGAAATTTTGCCTGTCATATATCGAGCATGGAACCACGTTTAGATGAAATAAGCTTTTACTTAGCACTCAATTTTAAATATGATATTAAAAATTAGTTTTTCTATATTGGAGTTGACTAGGTAACTGCTTAATGTTAAAATAATCTGAGTTTTTAACAGTCATTATCTAAACAGTTTAGTGAAGTGAACTTAGAGCAGAGAAATAAGAGTAATTGGAAGTCTTGTTGAAAAGGATAACCTAAGTAAAGAGTTAACTAAAAGGAGAGACGGAATGAGAAAAGGTTGTAGAAAGAATGTTCTTCTGGCCCATTTGCTTTCATTTCACTCCTTAAAGTAAATGAAGGAAAACTCTTAAAATGAATTTATGTGGGTCCGAAAAGAAATAAATCACTGTAGTTAAAGATCATGTATAAGATCAGCAAGTACTTTTCAGAAAATCAGATTTACTTTCAGATTGGTTTCAGCTTTTCTTTGTTCTCAAGTGAAGAGAGTAGGTAAGGTAGCATATTGATATTATACTCAGTTTTCAACCTTGATGTAGTAGATACCTAGAGTCATTACTGAAATAGTGGTCATATCCTCTAGGTTAACCTGTAAATTTACCTCCTTTTTTTTTTTTTTTTTTTTTTTTTTGAGATGGAATTTGGCTCTTGTTGCCCAGGCTGGAGTGCAGTGGCACAATCTCGGCTCACCGCAATCTCTGCCTCCTGAGTTCAAGCGATTCTCCTGCCTCAGCCTCCCGAGTAGCTGGGATTATAGGCATGTGCCACCAGGCTCAACTCATTTTTGTATTTTTAGTAGAGACGGGGTTTCTGCATGTGGTCAGACTGGTCTCGAACTCCTGACTTCAGGTGATCTGTCTGCCTCAGCCTCCCAAAGTGGGATTACAGGCATGAGCCAATGTGCCCGGCTACCTACTTTTTTTTTTTTTTGTGAAACGGAGTCTCGCTCTGTCACCCAGGCTGGAGGGCAGTGGTGTGATCTCAGCTCACTGCAAGCTCCGCCTCCCGGGTTCACGCCATTCTCCTGCCTCAACCTCCCGAGTAGCTGGGACTATGGGCGCCCGCCACCCCGCCCGGCTAATTTTTTGTATTTTTAGTAGAGACGGTGTTTCACCATGGTCTTGATCTCCTGACCTCGTGATCCGCCCACCTCGGCCTCCCAAAGTGCTAGGATTACAGGTGTGAGCCACCGCACCTGGCCCACCTATGTATTTTTTTAAACAGGTTTCTTAAGGTTGGGGTTCAATATTACCTCTTTATTATTCTTTCTCTTCTTTTCTACACCATAGCCTGTATAGTAGTCTTGTTCTGAAAATTAATGATAATTTGAGCTAATCTTTTTTTTCTTTTTAAACAAATGCCATAGAATATGTGCACCCAAGTTATCCGTGGCTCCTTTTAAGTGGTTAGAGCCTGGGGCACATTCTGGGTAGTTGTACTTAGCAATATCAAACTTGTTCTTTCAAATTTAGGCTTAAATTTTGAAAGTAATCAGAAGTCTTTCAGTTAGGACTGGCGCTCCATTAGAGTAACATTGTTTTTTGTGAAAAATAGCTTGTGACCAAGGCAGAAAACTGATGTATGTGTGGAAAACTGATGGCAGTTCTCCACAAGGGGTTCTGAAATATTTTAGGTAAGAGCAGCGTTATTGGAATAGATGTGCTAGCATATAGTCTGCTAACGTGACTGTTGATACAAATGAAACTTTCAAGCTCTAATTATTAGAGGACATCTGAGAGCTTTGTTATTAACAAGAGCTTATTACCTATTATTTAGTGTACCAAAAAATTAATTCTATTGGTTGAGAATGGAGATTCTCTTTAGAATATTCATTAATGTAGACCAAAAACATCCTCAGTTTTTCTGGCTAAATAGTGTATATTGTATAAGCCAAACAATAAAATGGGATCTTGCTTTGTATCAATCCGTTTTTAAGAAAAAAATTTATGCCCAGCTAGCACTTTTTTGAGAAATCTCAAAGCATATTCATGTCATCTGAATTATTTTTAGTTGTCAATCCTTTCATTGCTTTTACTCTCAGTGACCTTTCTTACAACAAATTTGTCATAAAAAGTGGGTGAAGTAAAAACTGTTTGTTATTTTCAAAATTTATGATCTATATCCTAAAACTCCTTCTCTATGACAGCCTGTTTACTGACAATTCACAAATTATAATACTCTCAGCTTTTCTATTAAATCTAATTTAATTTGAACATTTCTCCAGTGCATTTGGAAAAGCATATTGGATTTGTGGGATCGTTTTATTTTAATGATAAATAAAAATGAGGAATACGTTCTTCATAGGTTAGTAAGTTCTTATTTAAGCATTTCTCAAAATTGCTAAAATCTTCATGTTTATATTTGCTCATTGTATGTTTAGATTCCTAAATATTTTTAAAAAGTAAAAATAATAAATTTAACTTAGCACTTCTTTTCCTATAGGTCTCTGCTTGGGGTGGTTATGTATTTATCATCAATCTTATTCCACTGCATGTATTTGTGTTGTTACTGATGCAGAGATACAGCAAAAGAGTCTACATAGGTAAGTAAGTTGATTTTTGACATCTGTCAGCTAAGAGATGCTTTGTATACATTCTTTTTATTGAAGAGATATTTCTATTTGGTCAGTATTATGCATGAAAAGGTAAAAATAATTTTGTGTTCATTTTGCTGTTTATATTGATAAGGTCAGACATTTTTATGTAAGTGCTTTGTCATCAACTTTTCCTTGGTAAGTTGTTTTTTGGGGTTTTTTTTGTTTTTTTTTTTGTTTTGTTTTGTAGAAATTAGTCTGGGTTTGATATTTGTCAGCACTTTTTCCTCCCCGTAATTTTGGGGAATGGGAATTTTTATCGTGAAAATCATTCACATTTTTTGTATTGAATTCAATTCACTAAGAGATTGACATCCTCAAAGTAAGCAGTTTAATAAGCTTTCAAAAGCTCTTTTTTGGATAATGTACTAATAGATTGAGTCTCTGTTGTCTCTAGAAAAATGTTCATTTTTCTCTACAGGTTTTAAAACAATATTTTCACTGTGATGCTTAGCGGTAGATGATGTTTTCACCTTAGATCTCATTTTCCATGATAGGGTTAGAACTTTTATGGGTTGAAGGAATTAGAGAGCAATTGTGAACTGAAACCAGTGTCTTAGTAAAATAATACAATTCTATTATAATAATGTTGGAAAACAATAACACAAAGATAAATCTTAAGTTTATTTTCAAAAGCATAGTAGCTTGGCTCAAAAGTTAACCATAGATTCATCATATGACTTTAACTTTTCTCAAAAGTTAACCATAGATTCGTCATATGACCAAGCAGTTCCACTCCTAGGTATTTACCCAAGAGAACCAAAAACATATATTCATACAAAAGCTTCTATGTGAATGTTCATAGCAGAGTTTATTGTGCATAATGGCCAAAAATGAAGACAACCCAAATGTCTATCAACTGTATGAAACCATAAAATATGGTATGTTCATACAGTGGTGTATTATTAAGCCATGGAAAGGAATAACATACTGATACATGCTACAACATGAACCTTGAAAACTTTATGCCATTATGTAAAAAAGCCAGACATAAAAGGCCACATAGTGTATGGTTCTGTTAGTGTGAAATGTCCAGAGTAGGCAAATCTGTAGAAACAAAAAGTAGAGTTTGTGGGAAATGTCCAGAATGGGCAGATCCATAGAAACAGAAAGTAGATTAGTGGTTGCCTGGGAATTTAGGAGGGGGAGAATAGTGGAGAGGAGAGGAGAGGCGTGGCTATTAATGGATATGGGATTTCTTTCGAGGATGAGGAAATATTTTAGAATTAGATAGTAGTGATGGTTACACAACCTTGTGAATATACCAAAAACCATTACTGGATAGGTTATTAAAAGATAAATTTTATAGTATATTAATTGTATCTCAACAACAACAAAAAAAGCATAGTATATTACATTTATAGCCATTTCAGCATATTTTTTTCATTGGATACTGTGAGGGTAGGTGCTATTATTCTCATTTTACAGATGTGGAAATAAGAGGAGACATAATAATTTGCTAAATATCATATAGCTAACTAATAATGGGGCTGAAGCTTGAACTCAGATTTTGGCTTTAAAGCCTATAATGAGCCAGCCATAGTAGCTCACACCTCTTTTTTTTTTTTTTTTTTTTTTTTTTTTTTTTTTTTTTTTTTTTTTGAGACGGAGTCTCGCTCTGTCACCCAGGCTGGAGTGCAGTGGCCAGATCTCAGCTCACTGCAAGCTCCTCCTCTCGGGTTCACGCCATTCTCCTGCCTCAGCCTCCCGAGTCGCTGGGACTACAGGCAACCGCCACTTCGCCCGGCTAGTTTTTTGTATTTTTTAGTAGAGACGGGGTTTCACCGTGTTAGCCAGGATGGTCTCGATCTCCTGACCTCGTGATCCGCCCGTCTCGGCCTCCCAAAGTGCTGGGATTACAGGCTTGAGCCACCGCGCCCGGCCAGCTCACACCTCTTATCCCAGCTACTCAGGAGGCTGAGGCTGGAGTTCCACTTGAGTCCAGGAGTTCAAGGCTGCGTTGTGCTATGATCTTGCCACTGTACTCCAGCCTGGGCGACAGAAGGAGACCTGTCTGTGATTGCCTGAATGACTGAATGAATGGCCCATGATGCTAAAATCCACCAAATCTGCGTGCCTCTCGTATAAACAAATAACCTTACTGTTGAAATAAATAAACCTATGTATTTCTGTACCCCAAAAACACTATAAACAGTAGTTGGGATCCAGAAAGGAGAATAATAAATAATAGATTAAGCTTTTTTTAAAGTTAAAAGGTTACAGTGAAGGAACTAAGAGGGTGTTTTGTTGTTGCTTTAATTTTAAAAATCTGGAATCTTGGGAATTGAATGGTCAGAGGAATACAAGAGAGAGAAGACTGAGAAATACACTTTATGAAATGCCATTATTCAGGAAGAAGAGTCAAAGGAGATGTCAGAAGTAGTCCAGTAAGCATATTGTTAAAATGGTCAGATGGAAGTGTATTCTACATAAAAGTTTAAAATTCAGGCAGTGTCCAACTCCCCTTTAACCTTAGCACCAAGATTTCAAAGGATTAGAATTTGAGAAAGGCCTTTGTATTTGGTAACTGGGATTTTTTTTTTTTTGATCATTCTGGAAAAATATGAAATTCATACTACTTTGGTTGACTCTTGAGAGTATTTTGAGAAGAAAGAAAAATAAAATGGGTTAGGGATGTATGTGTGTATAAAGCTAATGTTCATAATGTTCAAATTCTCCTCTCTACCCAACTTGTAATCTTTTACTTATAATTATCCGGGAGTATTTTGATGATTTCTAGTCTGCTTTCATAGGGTTTACTTGTAAATGGATGGAAAGTAGTATGATAGAGCAAGTGTTGCTCTTCCTTCATCCAGAGTGTGTCAGGATTTAAGTTCAATTTCTCCTAATTTAATGGTCTTACAACTATGGAAGCACTGTAAAGTGTTTGTATATAAAGTTCTTTGATTTTGGCACGTAACATCCTTTGTCTTTTGTTCTCCCTCCGCTTGAGCACAAATGTTTAGGTAAAAAAAATAATGATTGATAAATGTCAAACTCATAATTATATTAATTAAAAGTTTAGTTGTATTCTAAGCATTGAATTAAATGACTTGAATAATTATATATAATAAATATAATAATTATTTTAAATAATTATGAAAAAATTGTGTCCTCTTTGAGTAGATTTTTTGCATGTGTCATTAAAATCAATTGTAACACAACCACAGAAAACTGTCAGAGTTTATTCACATGTGGAAAAGGAGGCACATGGGAGGTAATGTGGATGTATAGTGGTAGAAGAGTGGCATGGGAAGTGAGCAAGGGAGGTGTAAGAAAAGCTGAGATGGGAGGCCGTCTCTACTTGAAATTTTGGGAGGAAAAATTTAATTTTCTGTTAAGAGATATTTTTGACTTGGTGAATTTCACTATGTTGGGAAGTAAATGTTTAAAAATTATGTTATGCATAGGATTCTACTGTTTTAAGAGGAACACCCAAACCTTATGTTGCATTTGTAGAAGGAATGGCTCTTGCAAGAAATCACAGTAAAACTGATGGGATGTGAAGTGATTTAAGCTTTCTAATTTGATTAAAGCTTATCATACTTTGTGTTCATGTCATAAGGAAATTATTAAAGATATGAAGACAAATATAGGGATATTTACTGTGGTATAAATTGTAATTGTGAAAATATGGAACTAACTTAAATGACCAATAGGGGAATGATTTTTTGATTGCAGTGTTGCCATATGGAATATTATGCAGCCTTTAAATTTAATCTTTTTGAGTTTTTGATGACATGGGAAAATGTTAATAAAAAACAGACAGTAAGGATTACCAGTGATTTTTTTTTTTTCATACTTCTTGCTGCTTTCCAAATTTTCTGCTTTCCAAATACATACAATGAGTATGTGTTAAGTTTATAATAAATGAGACTTGGTTTTTGGTTTATAGACATAGGAATTTTACCTCAAGGGCTGCATTAACTAGATTAGGTTAGTAGTTTAAGCACAGAGAAGAAATCAATTTCTAATATTGATGAATGCTTTTGAAATGTCACTAGAACAGCTTGTTTATGGTATTGTCTATTTTTTCTGCAGTGATATGAGGAGAGTAACAGTTGTTTTTCATATTATGTCTAAAATGTATTTTTTGGATGATATTTGCTGGGAACCATCATTAAAAGTAAAGTTTTATAAACATACTACCTACTTTATTTCTGTACAGATTATTATGGGCATTATATATTTTGTGAATAAAGAAATAATCCAATTATTGAGTACATTAAAAGTAAAGCCAAATTATTAAGAGTCACATTTATACTTGGCAGCTGTAAACAGAACACAGCTAATGCTAGTTTAACTTAGAAAAAACAAACTTTAAAAAAATTGCATGTAAAAAATCTAGGATTAAAAAAAAAAAATTCCAGGATACAAGGGCTGGAAGCTCTGAAATTTATTTTGTCTAATTCTACCGTACTATTGAGGAAATTAAAGCAAATTTCACTCACCATATGTTCATTAAGTGTTGAAAAAATAAATACTGTGTTTTGTGCTAGCCATTATGATACAAAGATGAATTAAAAAACCTTCCTGTAAGGAGTGTATATTATACAATGTAATCAATTTAATAGCATATGATCAAAATGGAAATAGGGAAAAATTTGTGAAAATCAGTTTGGACTTTAACCATGTTCTTTTAAAAGTTTTGGAGCTAAGTCTTGATCTTGAGAAGACAGAATAGTCTAGAAGCAGACTTAAAATTTGTGGTAATGTAACCATAAATAAAAGGTACCATGACATTGAGGGTAAGAGTACATACTCCAGAGTCAATCTAGTAGGATTCAATTCTTGCTCCCTTACTACTGTGTAACTTTGGACAAATTACTGTCATTTGATGTCCTTAGGCCTTAATGTCCTCATTGGTCAAATAAAGACAATAATAGTTATTACCTTACAGATTGTTAAGGATTAATGAGTTATAGGTTAATGTATGAAAGGTGCTTAATAATAGATGAACACAAAAAAGTACTATTTAAGTGTTTGCTTTTGTTGTTGGTGTTAAAGTTATGGAGGAATAGCCAGATAGACAAAAGAGTTCAAGAGGGTAGGAGACATGATTACTGTATTAAGACTGAGGGCGTAAAACCCCAGTGTGAATCAAAGGAGTGTTCCTTCTTTTTTTTTTTTTTAAGTGAAAATAAACTTTCAGCTATTTTTGGTTTTGAGAAACATAATGGAGAAATAACACTTGTGTGTTATAAAGTGTAAAATAGCAATTAAAATATAACCTGTAATAGGTGTTTTTTTGATAATTTTAAAATTTGATAATAAATGTTGATATGGTTTGGCTATGTCCCCACCCTCTGTGTCCCCACCCAAATTTCATCTTGAATTGTAGCTCCCATAATTCCCATGTGTTGTGGGAGGAACCCAGTGGGAGATAATTGAATCATGGGGGTGGTTTCTCCCATACTGTTCCATGTAAGTCTCACGAGATCTGATGGTTTTATAAGGGGAAATCCTTTTCTCTTGGTTTTCATTTCTCTCTTGCCTGCTGCCATGTAAGGTGTGCCTTTCACCTTCCACCAAGATTGTGAGGCCTCCCAGCCACGTGGAACTGTGATTCCATTAAAACTGT
The DNA here is from genome assembly GCF_003255815.1 of Theropithecus gelada. Classification (NCBI taxonomy): domain Eukaryota; kingdom Metazoa; phylum Chordata; class Mammalia; order Primates; family Cercopithecidae; genus Theropithecus; species Theropithecus gelada. Next base: position 178,173,715 of record NC_037669.1, read on the forward strand.
TTTTCTTTATGAATTAGCCAGTTTCAGGTCTTTATCAGCAGTGTGAGAACAGACTAATACAGTAAATTGGTACTGGTAGAGTGAAACACTGCCAAAAAGATACTCAGAAATGTGGAATCACCTTTGAAACTGGTTAACAGACAGATACTGGAACAGTTGGAGGGCTCAGGAGAAGACAGGAAAATGTGGGAAAGTTTGGAGCTTCCTAGAGACTTGTTGAATGGCTTTGACCACAATGCTCATAATGATGTGGACAATGAAATCTAGGCTGAGATGGTCTCAGATGGAGATGAGGAACTTTTTGGGAGATGGAGTAAAGGTGGGTCTTGGTATGTCTTAGCAAAGAGATGGGTGGCATTTTGCCCCTGCCCCAGAGATTTTTGGAACTTTGAACTCGAGGTAGATGATTTAGGGTATCTGGTGGAAGAAATTTCTAAGCACCAAAGTATTCAAAAGGTGACTTGGGTATTGTTAAAAAGCATTCCGTTTTTAAAAGGGAAACAGAGCATATAAGTTTGGAAAATTTGCAGCCTGACAATGTGATGGAAAATTTGCCATCCAATGGAAAATTTGCAGGCTGACTGCGATAGAAAAGCAAAACCCATTCTCTGAGGAGAAATGGAAGCAGGCTGCAGAAATATGCATTAAGTAACAAAGAGCCAACTGATAATGCCTAGACAATGGGGGAAATGTCTCCAGGGCATGTCAGAGACCTTTGCAGCAGCCCCTCCTATCACAGGCCCAGAGGCGTAAGAGGAAAACCTGGTTTCATGGGCCAGGGCCAGGGCCCTCCCTGCTGTGTTTTGCCTAGGGACTTGGTGCCCTGTGTCCCAGCTGCTCTAACCGTGGCTAAAAGGGGTTAAAGTACAGCTCAGACCATGGCTTCAGAGGTTACAACCCCTAAACCTCAGCAGCTTCCACATGGTGTTGAGGTGCCCAGAAGTCAAGAATTGAGGTTTGGGAACCTCCACCTAGATTTCGGAGAATGTATGGAAGTGCCTAGATGTCCAGGTAGAAGTTTGCTGGAGGGGTGGGGCGGCTCTCAAAGAGAACCTTTGCTAGGGCAGTGGGGAAGGGAAATGTGGGCTTGAAGCCTCCGCACAAAGTCCCCACTGGGGCACTGCCAGGTGGAGCTGTGAGAAGAGAGCTACCGTCTTCCAGACCCCAGAGTGGTAGATTCACTGACAGCTTGCACCATGCGCCTGGAAAAGCTGCAGACACTCAATGCTAGCCCATGAAAGCAGCGAGGAGGGAGGCTGTACCCTGTAAAGCCACAGGGGCAGAGCTGCCCAAGACCGTAGAAACCCACCTCTTATATCAGCGTGACCTGGATGTGAGACATGGGGTCAAGAGAGATCATTTTGGAGCTTTAAGATTTGACTGCCCCACTGGATTTTGGACTTGCATGGGATCTTCAGTGCCTTTATTTTGGCCCATTTCTCCCATTTGGGATGGGTGTATTTATCCAGTGCGTGTACCTCCATTGTATCTAGGAAGTAACTAACTTGCTTTTGATTTTACAGGCTCGTAGGCAGAAGGGACTTACCTTGTCTTGGATAAGACTTTGGACTCTTTACTTTTGTGTTAATGCTGAAATGAGTTAAGACTTTTGGGACTATTGGGGAGGCATGATTAGTTTTGAAATGTGAGGACATGAGATTTGGGAGGTGCCGGGGCAGAATATATGGTTTGGCTGTGTCCCCACCCAGATCTCATCTTGAATTATAGTTCTCATAATTCCCACATGTTGTGGAGAGACTCGGTGGGAAATGATGCATGGGAGTGGCTTTCCCCATACTCTTCTCCTGGTGGTGAATAATAACTCTCACAAGATCTGATGGTTTTGTACGGAGAAACTCCTTTCGCTTGGTTTTCATTTCTCTCTTGCATGCCACCTTGATTGTGAGGTCTCCTCAGCCACATGGAACTGTGAGCATTAAACCTCTTTTTCTTTATAAATTACCTAGTCTGAGATATGTCTTTATCAGCAGTGTGAGAACTGACTAATATAAATGTATATAATTGAATAAGTGTGTATAGTTGAAAAAGTCAAATACGTACAGGGTTTATAGCAAATAAAATGTTGATTTCTTGTTTTTTGTTGTTTTTTTGGGGGGGGGGTTTGTTGTTGTTGTTTGTAGAAATGGTAGAGGAGATCTTGTCAAGTTGCCCAGGGTGATCTCGAACTCCTGGGGCTCAAGTGGTCCTCCCACCTCAACCTTCCAAAGTGTTGGGATTACAGTCATGAATCACTGTGGCCAGCTGCATTTTATTTAATATAGCTAAGTTTTATTGCCACAAAATATTTGGGATTACACCCCATTATTTACAGTGATATTCAGTATGTAATTAAACAAGTAGTTTTGATGGTTTTGATCTAAGGTATTGAAAACAATAAGACACTGTACAGTTTTATGTTTGTGGCAGATAAAGTTTTATCAAGACAAGAGATTACTCTTCTACAGATGGAATGAATATATTACTTGCATTAATTGTTTTGCCTTTACTTTTTATTGTACCTTCAAGGTAAGTGAGCCAAGAGCAGACAGGCAAACAGGGGACTATAATAAGTACACTCCTCCCCCCCGCCATTTTTTCCATAGATTTTCATTTAAAATTAGAAGTTTCAGTGTTGGTTACATAAAGTGAGTTTTCAAGATGAGTGTTTGTAACAGGCATTGAAGCTAGTTATTGGGGAGAAGAGATGGGATTTTCCTTAGATCGGTTTACGGTATTTATGGATCTTTTTTGCAGCTTTGCCAGTGGATATTTTAGAGGTTATTGGGGTTGGGGGCAACTGAAAGTTCAAACACAAAGGGAAGATGGTATTACTTGCGCCACCTATGCTGCTGATACGACTCATTGTGTAGTTCACAAGGATTAGTCCTCCAGTATCTCCTTGTATTAAAACTCGGGATATTTAGAGCAAGGATCTCACCTATATTGTAGCAATAATCATTGGCCTGATCAAAAAGGCTTTTTCAGTGAATAGAAACAGTCTTCATGTTCTACAAGCCAAAAAGATGTAATAAATCACTTGGTACTCTTATTATCTAGAAGAATAGACCTGAGTGAGATTTCCTTTAAAGGTCTATTCTTCCCATTGAGACATGTGTGTTTCATAGTCCGGAAGAATTAACTCCTGGATAGAAGTAGTTATGAATTCTTCGTGATATCAGTTAAATGATAGTAGTAGTCGACATTAAGAAAAGGATGTGTTGGCCAGGCGCATTGGATCACGAGGTCAAGAGATTGAGACCATCCTGGCCAACCTGGTGAAACCCCATCTCTACTTAAAATACAGAAATTAGCTGGGCTTGGTGGCGTGCACCTGTAGTCCTAGCTACTCTGGAGGCTGAGACAGGAGAGTTGCTTGAACCCGGGAGGCGGAGGTTGCAGTGAGCCGAGATCATAGCACTGCACTCCAGCCTGGCAACAGAAAGAGACTCTGTCTCAAGAAAAGAAAAGGGGGAAAGAAAGAAAGAAAGAGAAAGAGAGAAAGAAAGAAAAGGGTGTGTTGAGAAGAACCGAAACGTTTTCAGTGGTAGCATGACTTGTGGTGACAGGATTTGTGATATCCTGTGGTTTAAATCTTTTTTTATTTTGTGTTTGTTTCACTTTCTTCTTTATGAGTGAATTAAATTTGCTGGTAGTTGGTTTTTACTGCTTCTTGATTTGTTAGGTATAGTCACTACTTAGCTCTAGAAGTTACTGAGGATCATTACCTAACACCTCTTAAGTTACATAAAAATTATATATTCCATGAGTTTTTCATAGTCTCCAAACACACCCACACACACACACACAGAGTACATTTGTAATTTCACTATATTTTAATATTATTTCATTAACCATTGCCAGAATTAAATGAATTGTTCCCACGTGGTAGAACTTAAACCAAGATGTACTTTGTTTAGATTTGTTTTTTCCTGGCATATTATTTTTTTCATTTTAATTATCAGTACAAGATACACTTGCTGAGTTTTTTTGGTTTTTTTTGTTTTTTGGTTTTTTGGTTTTTGGTTTTTTTGTTTGTTTGTTTTGAGACAGAGTCTCACTCTGTCACTCAGGCTGGAGTGAAGTGGTGTAATCTTGGCTCAACTGCAACCTCTGCCTCCTGGGTTCAAGCAGTTCGCCTGCCTCAGCCTCCTGAGTGGCTGGGACTACAGGCGTATGCCACCACTCCTGGCTGATTTTTGTATTTTTAGTGGAGATGGGGTTTCACCGTGTTGGGCAGGCTGGTCTTGAACTCCCAAAGTGCTGGGATTACAGGCGGGAAACACTGCACCCAGCCACGCTTGCTGTTTTAAAAATGTTGTGATTAAGTATCTCTACTGAAGTGTTTTGAACAAGTAATTTCTTGCTGCTTTTACAAGTCTGGAGTTTGTAAAATAAAAGTTTCAGTGATTCATTCTCAACATAGTTTATAGTGAGCATTGTCCTTGGAAAAGAGAAATGATTTTTATCATTATGTATGCCCGTTAAGTTAATCATATACTTCTCTTTGCTGGTCAAGAAGAATCAGTGTTTTGTGTTTTTTTGTTGTTTTATTTTTTAATCCATGTTTCTTACTGTTCTTTACCCTGCATATCTACCAGAGTTCACATTAACCAAAAGTGATTACAAAGAAGTAAAATATCTTTAGTATTCAAAGCCTTCATAAGCCTTTAATCATATTTGTTTATAATAAAGCAAAATTGGTTGAATTTTAAAGTATTTACCCATTGTGTTTCTTTTGGCTGATACTATTTTGGTTGAGAGAGAGCAAAGCAATTCAGAAATGCTAATGTGATTTAACATGGGTTAAAGTTAATGGGAATATAGTATTTGCATAACCTTTTCTAACTTTATTTACATAAAAACTATAATGATAACTTAAAAGTGTAAAGAGTATTGTCAACCTAAGCTGTAATGCCTTGTCAGAAAGAAGGTACTTAAAGATTGCTTTGGGGAACAGCAAACTTCTTCAATACTTAAAATTTCATTTAAATTTGAGTCAGATTTTTCAGTACCTTTTCTTTTACTTGAGCACATTAAGTCAAGGGCTATGGTATATTCTCTATATCAGTCTCATCCCACCCTTGGATATAAAATACTTCCAAGAATGTAGACATCTTTACGTTCTTTTGAGAAGATTATTATTCATCTGTCCCAGATTAGAGATTTTCTTTGGTTAAGAATAAACAAGAATAATAATATGTGTGTGTGTATATGTATATACATATCTTTCTAATGGTAATTTTTTATGCAGTTTTTCTCACACATTGGAATTATGATCTGCAGTAATGAATGCCAGTAACTGTGCATCCACAGGATGGCAGTGTGGTAACATTTTCATGATGTAATAAATGATTTACAACACTATTGGTATCGTGCATTTCCTTAGAGCTCACCAGTTTGATGGAATGCTTTATTCTAACTTGAAGGGTGAGAAACATAGGTTTACATGGATGGATAGAAAGTTGTAATAGATGGATATAGTAGTTTAGTCAGGGTTCTTAAAGAGTTCATTGGAAGGAGAATTGGTAGAGAATGATGGCTGTGGGTTTGTCTTGTTGAGGTCTTCTGAGAACACTAGAGAGCAGTACCAGACATTAATTACCTCTTCATTGTCCATGTCAAGAAGAGAAGAGATCTTAAGTTTTATAGAGCCTTACCCTCCACCAAATGTCACATGACCTTCCTTCCTAATATTATGGTTGTTTGTTTACATCTCTGATTTTTACCAATTTATCTGACTCTTAGAGGATAGGATTGATCTTAAGATTTTCTGCTTTTAGAATATATTGACCATACTAAAGTTAATGTTTAAATGCATAAATTGAAGGGGTAATTTCTGAACATGTATTAGATGCTATAGTACAACGTCTGGCAAAAAGCATATGTTTTCATTTTGCAGTGGAGATTGTGTTTATTTATTTATTTTGAGATACAGTTTCACTTTTGTTGCCCAGGCTGAAGTGCAATGCGATCTCCTCGGCTCACCGCAACCTCCGCCTCCCCGGTTCAAACGATTCTTGTACCTCAGCCTCCCAAGTAGGTGGGATTACAGGCATATGCCACCATGCCCAGCTAATTTTTGTATTTTTAGTAGAGACAGTGTTTCTCCATGTTGGTCAGGCTGGTCTCGAACTCCCAACCTCAAGTGATCCACCCGCCTCAGCCTCCCAAAGTGCTAGGATTACAGGTGTGAGCCATCGCGCCTGGCCAAGATTGTGTTTATTTTTAAGAATTGAGTTACTTCACCATTTCTTTTACTCAAATGTATCTCATTTCTTATTTTCTGTGTCTTAAAATGTAGATTTATAAATGAGATTTAAATTGAGGTATAGCAATATATGTGTAATTTTACAAATTCAAGCAGAGCAGTCAGTATTAAGCAAGGTATTTGTGGTATTTGACATATTATCTGGCAAGCAATCTTCAACTTTATTTATTGGACGTACAGGTTGAGTACGCCTAATTTGAAAATCCAAAACTTTCTGAGTGCCAATTTGATGCTCAAAGGAAATGTTCACTGGAGCGTTTCCTGTTTCGCATCACCAGTTTGGGTATGCTCAACTGTTGAGTATAATGCAAGTATTCCAAAAGTCCAAAAAACGTCTGGTCCCAAGCATTTTAGATAAGGGGTGTTCAAACAGTCTATCCGTGTACTGAAGAGTGCTATCACATAAAACATGTATCTCCAATATGTAAACATCTCAGGATCAGTGATCCAAAAAATGTAAAAACTAGGGACTTGGGTCCAGTTCTTTTAAAAGTAAATGCTTATGTTTGGAATGTTGCAGATATCACATTTATCAAATTTGTTTCATTGGTGCTGGTAAGTAGGTATGAATGAGACTAATTGGGATAGAGGAAGTTTCAAGGTAAAATACTGTCTAAAACTTGTCTGTTTCTATTACTTTATTTAGCATTAACCTATGTTTACCAAATAATACAAATTAAAGTCCCACCTGGGCTTTTTCATTTCCTGATACTTTCTTTTTCTTGAACTCTCCATCACTCTTATTATTAACTTAACCCCCAGTGCATTTGCTTCTGTATAAAGTGTTTTCTGCTTTACTAATGACAGTAAATGTCTCTGAGACGTTGCATGAAAGTGCTCAATTGAGAGTATTGTCAGGTCTACTCTTCTTTTCCGATATGCCTGGAAACGAATTTGAACAAATGTCTAAGAGGAAACTTCATCTTTAGTTACCAAACGTGATTGCTAAAATTTTTACATTGTCAAGCAAAGTGTGGCTCCATTTGAAGAGAGAGAAAGTATGAATGAATATGAATGTGAATATATATTTGTGTACCCATATACCTGCTAGTGATTATTTCTGGAGAATGTGACTTACAGGGAAATAAATAGGGTGGAAACTTCTTCACTTTTTACTTTAAGACAAAGACAACACCTATTACCTTTGCGATTGAACCAGTTATCCATACAGACAGATGCAGATTTGTGGTTAGCATGGGCAGAAATAGGAGAGAATGTGAAGTAGTAAGAGCTTAATGAGTGTAGGGTTTTGTTTTGGGGCAATGAAAATTCTTTGGGACTATAGAGGGGTAGTGGTTGCACAACCTTGTGAGTGTACTCAATACCCCTGAATTGTTCTCTCTAAAATGGTTATGTAGTGTGACTTTCACCTCAGTTTTTTAAGAGGGCTTTTTCATTCAGTTTGTATCATTTCTTATACTGAATCTAAATTCTGTGACAGTGTTACAGCATTCAATGTTTATTTGTACTTAGAAGAAAGAAATCCAGTTTCAGAGGTGGTTGTGGTGTTTCAACATAAGTGGACTTAGCTATAATAAAAACATAAATGACATAAGGTTTACTCAGGTGTAGTCAATTTCTCGTTGTGCCTTTGTGTGTTCTGTGTTTGTCTAGGGTTTGACTTCTCAGCTCTGGATATCTGAAAGGCCTGTTGATAATAGAATATTAGTTTATAATTGTTGGGAGGGATCTACAAGTCTTGTCCAACCCATATTCTATAGTGAGGAAACTGAAGCTTTTGCTGTTAAGTAGTTGTTCAGGATTACATAGTGATCTTGTTCTCAGTTTTTAATTTTCTTTATACGTTAGTATGCATGGTTCTTTTTTTTTTTTTTTCTTCTGCCTCTGTAACTCCTTTATCAGGGCTTCAACAGGCTGATTTGTAATTTGTAGACATTTCAGGTCATGTGATGGGGAAATTCTTATTTAACTTTGATTACATTTGCATTTGGGCATGTCATAGAGGGTAATTCCATTCCGACATTAATGTGTTTGGAAAGAACATTATCTGATGGATTACTTCTGTTGTCTTCTCTAGACAGCTGGTCCTCCATTAGCTTGAGGTCAATGAAAACTTTACTTACTTTGGTCCTTCCTATTAAATTTATGAGCTTCTTACTGTCTTCCTAACACTATGGTCATCTCATCATATAGATTGTGAGGCAACTTAATATTTGAACCAGTAGCCCATAACTTACCTTCTCTAGATGGGTTTCTTTTAAAAGCAAATCAATATTCTTTCTCATCTAAGTTGAGTGAAGAGGAAAGTGTGTGCAGTAGTCTGTGCTACACAGTATATAGGATACACAAATATGTGTATTGTGTATTCTTAAATGTACCCCCAATCTTTGTTTTTGATAGAGTAGTTTATTTGCCAAAAACTATTAAATGGTATGCATTAAATGATGTATAATTAAGTTATGTATAATCTGTATAAATGATGTGTAATCTGTATAAATGGAGTAGTTTTTACATTGACTTATCTCAGATGGGCTTTATCTTTGTTTCTACTGAATTTTTAGTTTCAGTGACTTCAAATACTTTCTCTCTAATCAGTTGCCTAACAGTGGTCTGTGCATATAAACCAAGTATTTGACACAAATTGTAAATCCCTCCCCAGTTTCCTTGTCCATTTAGATTGACAAACTTAATTTAGATTGACGAGAATACTATAATATACTTAGTGTGAAAAGAAGTGAGTTTCCTTTATTAGATGCTAAATTCAGTAGCTGGTGTATATAATGGCTTGACTTCTGTGTACTTAGTTCTTTACAGAAAACTTGGTGGACATATGAATTTATTTAACTCATAGTACTATTCAAAGAGTATTATGGGATAATAAAAAGGTAGGAAATACTTGAGAGCTTTTGAGACAGTAGCAGGTATTCACACATGCTGGCAGTGGTGATGAGTATTAAGTCATGTGTATTTTGGATTAATGCCAGTAGGACTGGTATTTACTTAATTTTATGTATATGTTACTTGGCTTCTTGAGTCATATTAATGATTACTTATGGTAGATCAAAACAAACTTGATTCGATTTCTGGGAAAGGAGTGCAACACAAGTCTCACAAACTGTTGTAATGATCTGCAAAATACAGTACTAATTTTTTTGAAAATGGATAGAATATTCACAATCTGTAATATATGGTTAACAAATGTACATCTAATAAAAGTCATTTCAAGATTCTGTTCTTAAGTTCAGTTAATACTTTGCTAAAAAACAGGATTTACATATACTTTTATGTTTTAGGTAATTAATGGTAGTAGTAAATTATCCTTGTTTCCTATTTTGTCTTTATAGCATATAGCACTTTCTACATTGTGGGTTTAATATTATCCATGCAGATACCTTTTGTGGGATTCCAGCCAATCAGAACAAGTGAACACATGGCAGCTGCAGGTATGAAAAAATACGTATTTTCCTTCTTCTAAAGAATATGTGGACGTGTGATTGGCAGTCTTCCAAGAGATGACAGTTTTTGATCATTTTAGTTGTTGCAGTGACAACCAAAGTAATCTGAGTCACAATTATGGGAAATCTGTAGATAAAAATTTTATCAGAGATTCTCATTGCAAGGTTCATGACCCATTGGAAGTCTGCGGGTAGTTATTTTATTTGTAATATCTGTACACTGATATTATATAGATAGCAATATATAACTTTCAGACATGGTGTTTCTATAGAGTTTATTATCAGATTCTCAGTGGAGTCTGAATTAATCCCCATCTTCCCAGAATAGTTAAGAATCACTAACTTACTGTTATACTTAGATTTCTGAGTGGATGTCGTCTCTTTACCAAGTAGTAATTTGAGACACGGAGAGATGTGTATTTAGTGTTGTGTACACAATAATGAATAGAATGTCTTTATTTACACAGTCACCTGTCTTTACACATATGCATTACAACATTTCCTAAACTCTAAATCTTTGATAATACTTAACATAACCGTTGTAAAATGGACTTTTAAAAAACAACCCTTAAAATTAAATTTATTTTTTAAAATTAATGTTCTAGATGGTTGAAGATTCTTACAGAGTTTTATGTTTAATGTTTTTGTATCATGTTTTGTACTTTTTGAGAATCCGTTTTTGCAGTTACTCCTTTAGTTTTGTATATGTTAGCACTCACTTTTGTATTTACTAATGTAGGGGAGAAAAGATTGTTATCTCTAACAAAAGACAGATTAAGAGAAAAGCATGAATTTTACATGACACAAGAGTCTTCAGAAGTGAACATTTTTAAAAGGCAGGGAAACTGTATTTTTAGGCTTAGGTTTGATGAAGAGTGGACAGTCATGTAGAAATAAGATTGGACAAAGAGAAGTATGATCTAATGGCAATAGACTGGGAAGAACTTAAAGGCTATTTGTTCATATTCTTCTTGGTATCTCTTGTGTCTTCATCTTTTCCTCTGGGTAGTAGAAGGACCCCTCTGGAATGAGGATCTTATAACCTACTTACAGGAAAGTCAGAGAATTATTTTATGACCTGCCTCAGGGGAGAACAAACAGAAAAGATGAGAAAGACTTCCCAGCTTCTGCTGGTTTCTCAAATGCCAAGATGCCATAATTTGGCGTGGGCCCTGATGCTAATTTAGAATCTTGTCTAAATGTGTAATTAAGGTCACATCTTATTACTCAGTTAAAAATAGTAACTATATATCAAGATTATCCTGATCCTAAGTCTTTGTATCCTTCAGCAAAACAAATTGGAGAATTGTTTTTCAACGATTTTAAAAAATTACTTCCCTCCACCCCAGAAAACCCCCCTAAAATATAGGGAAAAGGGAGGAACTTAATGTGTTAAATAGAGCTTGTTACTCAAATGGGAATTTTTCCCCCTTCGGCCTGGTACATGTGTGAGGAGTCTGATCATTTAAAAACAAAAAAAAAGTGACAGAATTTTTTGTATGTATTAGTTGGGCAGCTGTCATTTGACAAAGGAAATGTTGGCTAAATGAAATAACTAGTCTTTGATATGAATGGTACAGGACATTCAAAGAAGCTCTTTCAAATGAAAGTTTTTAAATAGCCTTGGAAAACTGCTTTATTGATTATATGACCCTTTTCTTTAATTAGGTGTCTTTGCGTTGCTGCAAGCTTATGCTTTCTTGCAGTATCTGAGAGACCGATTAACAAAACAAGAGTTCCAGACCCTTTTCTTTTTGGGTGTATCACTAGCCGCAGGTGCTGTGTTCCTTAGTGTCATCTATTTGACTTATACAGGTAGGTGTTATCACCTGTAGGATGTGAATACTGTCTGTACAAACAATACAAGAATAATAGCCAAACATTCTAACATCTGAGTAATAGTATGACTACAAAGTGATTTTTTTTCTTTTTCTTTTTCTTTTTTTTTTGAACAGTGTATCTTAATTTTGTGGCGTCAAGCTCTTATAAATCTACTTTAAAGCATCCTTCTCTTGCTGGATGAATAGGCCCAAACTATAAAAAGAAAAAAGAAAAAATCAGAACTGTTATTTACCTACTATATGCTCACTTTCTCTTGCATGCACACACACTCCTTCTTTCTCCCCTACATTTCAGCAGTTTACTAACAGAATCAGTTTCAGTCTGCTTCTGGATTCTAAGTTACCCTCTAACCTTGGTTTACCAGTCCTTAGAAACAAATTAAATTATTTCTAAATTTATTCTGTCAAATTAATGTAAAAGCCATGAGTGTTTAAAATCATCTTTGAATTTATCTGGTGAGATATGGCATACGAATTAGATCATTTAGAAACTCCCTTCCCCCTGCCCCCCCCAACTCCTTTTTTTTTTTTTTTTAATGATCTGGTCTTGTTTAATGCCTTAGCATTGTTAGTCAACTAAAAGCTTAAGAGAATTGGAAAACTGTACAACTTTATCTCAAGTGGGTTTCTCTGGAAATGGATTCTCCATGGATATTGTTTTTATTTGATCACTACCTTATTTTTTCTGACTGCCAACTGTCCGAAATACATCTATAAATGCAAACTGAAATTCTTCGAACATTAGTTTAAGTCTGTCTGTAATTAACAATAAACATAAAGGCAATAAGAGATTTACAAAATAATAAAAAGGCAGATTAATTTCCTCTGTGTTTTTTCTTCCAAGGTTACATTGCACCATGGAGCGGCAGGTTTTATTCACTGTGGGACACTGGGTAAGTGCAGTTCTGTTGTTTGGCATCGTATTTATTGAAATACTCCTTTTCCTTTGTTTTTATCTCTTTTGTCAGTGCTTCATTCAGTTCTTGGGCAACATTTCTGAAGTACCAAAGATGCTAGTTTAGTAAATGTTAAATTCCTTGTATTTTATCTTGTTATGATACCTGTTTTGAATGCACCTTTAGTATGAAATGTACATTGTGTATTTCTGTTCTGCATGGGCAACTCCTTGTTTCCGTTCTGTTTGTAAGAATATTTAGGTAAACTTTGTGCAATTTAAAGATTGATTTTTCTTTTACCTAACATGAAACATTTTCATCTTTAGTAATAATTTTTTATTCTTAAGAATTGTTAAGGATACTATGTTATAATTTAATTGCCATAGATAGGAAGAAAGTTTAATTTTTTTCTAATACCATCTGATTTAAGTTTTTTAAATCTGTGAAACAGAATATATATCTGTTGTGGGGTTTTTCCAGAGTGCTGTTAGAAAATGAGTTAATACATTTGGTTTTGAATTAGACTAGTTCAGTAAAACTTTTTGTCTCTAAAATGATTTCCTGGAGATTAGAAAACATCTATTGATTATAATTTATGCCCCTCCTCTGTTTCTGCTGTTCTGTCTTGTTACTCCCCAGGTGGCTCAATAAAAATTTATTGAACAGACATGCTTTCTGATGTGATACCAGAAGGACTTGTGTCCAGGTCTAATTAAAGGACATGAGCAAATTATGCATGAATGACTGGAACTAACAATTAGACACATACTTCAAGAGTTCAGCCTATGAATCACTAACGAATTTGAAGGATAACCCAAGTTGTAGACTGTTATTCTGATTAGGTTAAATTGCTAGGTTAACTTGTGCAGTTACATTTATTCTTAATTTCTAAACTTTAATTGACTACTTTAGAATCTCAGAGTGTTTCAGTAATAATTTTTTCAGTTCTTTCCATTTCCTTCACTTGCCTCCATGCTAGCTTTGTGTCAAGCAAGGCATCGTCTTTGTGTAAGGTGTAATTATTGGGTGAAGTATTTCTGCTGCAGGTTGAGTATTCAAAATCTGAAATGCTCTAAAATCGTAAACTTTTTGAGCACCAACATGATGCTGAAAGGAAATGTTTATTGAAGCATTTCAGAATTTCAGATTAGAGATGCTGAACCGATAAGTATAATGCAAATATTCTAAAATCTGAAACACTGCTGGTTCTAAGCATTTCAGATAAAGGATATTCAGTCTGTAGTAATAATTCCAAAAGGTAATGAGACTCACTGATGCAAACATGAAAAATGCTGACTTAAACTGCAGAACAAATTGCCATTTGAACAGAAATTTTTGTATTGGAATTCAGAGCCAACATTCTTACGTCTGGATCTAGATAATTGTCTCAATTTTACAGACGGCGTATTAGTTTTAGTTTTACCAACATAGACCAAACAGGTTTATATCCAGTATAGCTGGTTACTTTGGAAGGTATATTTAAATAAGAAGGGGTAGGGAGTAGGTACCATTTATACAACCAAACAAGATTTCTTCATCTAAAAGGAACAACTGTTTTATCACATAATTGTAAACAATATTAACTTTTTTAATACCAGGTATGCAAAAATACACATTCCAATTATTGCATCAGTGTCTGAGCATCAGCCTACGACTTGGGTGTCTTTCTTCTTTGATCTACATATTCTTGTATGTACCTTCCCAGCAGGCCTTTGGTTCTGCATCAAAAATATCAACGATGAAAGAGTATTTGGTAAGAGAGGTTTTTAATGAATACTTTGATATGGAATAGTTGTTTTTCTTTTTGAGATTATTTACTTTAAATTATTGTTTCTCTTTGTTTGACTCTGTATATTCGACACACATTTTCTCCCTTATTTTGCATAGGTGCTTAACCAAGAAAAATTCATTGAGAGGCCGGGCATGGTGGCACACGCCTGTAATCCCAGCACTTTGGGAGGCTGAGGCGGGTGGATCACCTGAGGTCAGGAGTTCGAGAGCAGCCTGGCCAACATGGTGAAACCTTGTCTCTACTAAAAATACAAAAATTAGCCAAACATGGTGGCACATGCCTGTAATCCCAGCTACTTAGGAGACTGAGGCAGGAGAATTACTTGAACCTGGGAGGCAGAGGTTGCAGTGAGTCAAGATCAAGCCACTGCACTCCACCCTGGGAATCAGAGCGAGACTCTGTCTCAAAAAAAAAAAAAAAAAAATTCATTGAATTTGTATTAAGTATTTTGATTGTTTTAATTTAGGACTAGTATATTATGGTTTCTGAGAGGTTAATGTTATTATAGTTTGTGTTTGAGAACTGAAAATTTTAACTTTGTTGACAATAGCCTTGACTTTATTTTCTGAGTAAAATTTTATTTAGGAAGAAGCTTTTAGGGACATTCATCCTCCAGATTTCAGAGCAAAGTCCATTTTATAACAGAATAAGGGTCACCTTTCAGTAAACATCCTCTTCATTGATAGATTTGTATATTTCCAACTAAAAAGAATTGAAATACAAAATATTTAAAAGCCAAGTATTTAGGATTTGATATTTCTAATACAAGTGGACAAAATAAGTAGATATCAAAGGCTTCTATGTGATTTAATCGCACATGAAATATGCCGTGGTTGTTTGGTATAAGATAAAAACTGAAACTGAGAAAAGCTTTATCACGTGCACAGGATCACACCAGTCAGTAATTTGTAATGCTAGAAACTTGTACAATTATGGGGCCTGGACCATGAGTGACATATGAATCAGGAAAGAAAGAACAGCACTTGTAGGGGTTCAGTTTAAAGGATGGCACACTCATTCTTCTCTAGGTTAATGGACCCTGGATAAGGCCCTGTTAATACTGCATCATTCAAGAAGGTTTAACTTAAACCTCATGACTAAGTAATCCCATTCCTATGTATATATCTAAGATAAATGAGTGCATATATCTACCAGAAGGCATGTGTAAGAATGCACTAGTAATTTTATCTACAGTAACCCCTAATGGTAAATATTCCAAAGTCATCAGCAGTAGAATGAATAAATTTTTATATATCTGTAGTGACATACAACACAGCAATCAATAAAAGAACAGGATGGGGAATTAAGAGAAGCCAATACATTTTTATGTGATTACATTCCTGTAAAGTTCAAGAATAAAGAATACTAATTCTTTAGAAGTCTAAATAGTGGTTTCCTTCCTTTGTAGGGGAGGGGATAGTTATTGACTGAGAAGAGGCATGAGGACATATAAAAATGTTCTATATCATTATGGGTTGTAGTTACACAGGTGTGTATATATACAAATTCATGGAGATACACAGTTAAGAATATGATGTGATATACTTTTTAGTCAGAAAAAAATTAGCGTCAGATAAGATAGGAGCTCACGTGACTCACTGAATTTGTAAAGTCATAGCCTTCAGCCAGAAATAGAGCCTTTTCCTGTGGTTATTAGCACGTTATCCAGAAAGCTCTGGCTATTGGAAATTTGTTTCAAAAATTTTTTTAAGTTTCTTGGCAGTAACTTTGCTGGTTCCTCCTTTGATTAATAACTTATGTTCTTCTCATCCCGTTTTTGTTTTAAAGCAGGCTTCATGCCAGATTTTGGCACTGGTTTTTTATAGATTTAAAATCTAGGCCGGGCGCGGTGGCTCACGCCTGTAATCCCAGCACTTTGGGAGGCCGAGGCGGACGGATCACAAGGTCAGGAGATCGAGACCACGGTGAAACCCCGTCTCTACTAAAAATACAAAAAATTAGCCGGGCGCGGTTGTGGGCGCCTGTAGTCCCAGCTACTCGGGAGGCTGAGGCAGGAGAATGGCGTGAACCCAGGAGGCGGAGCTTGCAGTGAGCCGAGATCGCGCCACTGCACTCCAGCCTGGGCGACAGAGCGAGACTCCATCTCAAAAAAAAAAAATAAAAAAAAAAAAAATAAATAAAAATAAAATCTATATATTTATTTTGCCTGGTGATATCATGCACCAGATATGTTTTTCTCTGCCAGCTATGGATTTTTTATGATGTTATTGACAAATAATGAATTAAGTCTAATTCTTCATAACTAATTAAATTAGAATAATATACATTTTTCTAAACTGTGGATATGTAGATTTTATTTAGTGAACACTAGCTATAATTTCTAAATGTGGCTAATTAATCAGTTGGTCAGTAGTATCAATTTAGAAACAATTAGATCGTTTGTGAGACATTTATATAATTCCAGATTGGTTTTATAGTGTGGTTTTAAGTATCTAGTTCAGTTTCCTGGGAACTTTTCCCCTCCGACATATTGTAAGAGAATTTGTCTTTGCAGTTGCTCTATATGCAATCAGTGCTGTCTACTTTGCTGGAGTGATGGTGCGACTGATGTTGACTTTGACTCCAGTCGTGTGTATGCTGTCTGCAATTGCCTTTTCAAATGTTTTTGAGCACTATTTGGGGGATGACATGAAAAGGGAAAATCCACCTGTGGAGGACAGCAGTGATGAGGATGACAAAAGAAATCCAGGAAATTTGTATGATAAGGTGGGGAATCTAAAGTAAGGCCTTTAAATTGTCTATGTACTTTCTTAATTTTTCCACCACAGTAAGAACTATACATACCAAGAAATGTTATTAAATGATGATTTTGACAAACTGTGACTTTTCTAGTTGGTCTTCACTGTTTGCCTCAAAATGTGAATCCTGGTCAGTCTTTTAGCCCAGAGTTAGAAAATAGAATGTAATCAGAGAAGGAATTCTTACTTCTTTTTGGTCATTTGTTATCTAAATACTTAAGATATATACCCTTGTTAATATACCCTTCCATTTTTGAGAGCAAAAACTTGATGCTCTACTAAATTACATAACATTTGGCACTGTAAACCTTCTGAAACCGTGTGGACAGACAAGTGCTTATTCTTCAGGTCCATACTCAGTACATACTTCCAAAATATTTTGGAAGTGATATTTGGTTGGGTGAACAGTAAAATGGTGGGAGCAAAATGCCTTTTTAAAAACCCTCCAGTTCGTTAGCAATCGGTAACCGGCCAATACAAGGTAATTTGTTTTTAAACTGTAGTTTCTCAGTTGGTGCAAGTGTGAAAAGGACTTGTAAGAATTGGAGCACTTGTCTTGGATGACATATTAAACTTTGCTGTTTGAATATTGCCTAGGCTTTAAAATACCAATAAGAAATTAAACTTCCCAGTATCGGTATTAACTTTGAAATTCTTTCCTTCTGTAAGATGAATTTAATTTGTTAAGATTTGTGTTAATAAGCCCACATTCCTGATTTTTGTGTTTGTTGTTATCGTTGGGTTTTTTTTGTTGTTGCTTTGTGGTTTCTTAACCAGCCTTGAAATTTAGAAATTGTGACTTTTTATATTCTCTCTTCCCTTTTTTGTTGGGGAAGTTGATTTTTTAAGATAATCGTAGTTTTAACAAGTCTGTTGGTTTTAGGATTTGGAAATTGGAAGACTGATTCTGTTAATGCAGTTTTTTCCTGTACTAAAATGGTACATGGTCAAAATTATAGCTGAGCATTGCCATTTTCAGGATGTGGAATTAAGATTTTATAAGAATTTACATATTAGGATTTCACTAGAATGGGGTCGTTTGGTTAATCTCCTTTGTATTTAATTAAAGTGTAAGGACAACTGGGTTTGAAAGCAGTAGATTCCCAGGAAACCTGATTCACATTTGACTTTAGAAAACACTCCATCACCCACATCAGAATATCTGATGGTTATACATTTTCTGAGTCATAGAATTAAATTGATAAACAGTCTCCCAACTTTTTCCATTGAGTGTCTTAATGAAGCAAGTCAAATAATGAATTTGTCTAACCAGTTTTTTAAATATCTTCAGGCAGGTAAAGTGAGGAAACATGTAACTGAACAGGAAAAAACTGAAGAGGGATTAGGCCCTAATATAAAAAGCATTGTCACCATGTTGATGCTGATGCTATTGATGATGTTTGCTGTCCACTGTACCTGGGTCACAAGCAATGCCTACTCTAGTCCAAGTGTAGTCCTGGCGTCATACAATCATGATGGGTAAGAAAATAACTCAGATACAAAAACAGTTTATACTTACACTTCTTTTTCTTTGTCTCAAAGGATATAATTAAAAAATGGAATGTTTGTGAGATTTTGCATTTGTTTTTTTGTTTTTAATTTTTTAATTTTTGTAAGTACATAGTAAATACATATTTTATGGGGTACATTCTATTTATGTCTTTTGGTACAGGCATGTGTAATAATCACGTGTAAAATGGGGTTTCCATCCCCTAAAGTATTTATCCTTTCAGTTACAAACGATCAAGTTACAGTCTTAGTTATTTGTAAATGTACAATTAAATTATTTTTTATTGTAATCACCCTGTTGTGTTCGTACCTGTTAACCATCCCTGTGCACTCTCCCCCGCCCCCGCCCCCGCCCCCGCCCCCGCCAGCCTCTGCCTTCTGCTCTCTGTGAAGCTCTGTATTTGAATCTACCTTTCTTTGTCCTCTCCTTCACCTAGGTGCCATCGGTAGTAATCATTGTATTTCATGCTCTTTTCCAGAGTATTTCTGCATGCATAATCATATACATCAGTTTTTCTCAAATGTGTGGTCTTCGTACGCACAGCATCATCATTAACATGAAACTTGTTAGAAATGCAAATTCTTGACCTCACCCTAATGTTACAGAATTAGAAACCTGGGGCTGGGGCCTAGCAGTCTGTGGCTTAACAGACCCAGGTGATTCGGATGCAGCTAAAATGTAAGAACAGCTGATTTATGTATTGCCATGGCTTTCAACTACTGTTTCACTTGGGAGCTTATTAGGCTTGTACACTAATAAGCCCTACCCCAGAACTACTGAATCAGAATCGGCTTTTTTTTCTTTTTTTTTTAATACAAGATATGCAGGTGGTTTGTGCACACACACACAGTTTGAATAACACTAGTCTGGCTCTTCATTGTTTCACTTTTTTTTTCCTCATCGGTAGAAGCTTTTATTTAATAACTACCATCCTTAAAATCTGAACACATTCAGTGGTTTAATACCTCAAGATTTTAAGTTAGCCTCTTCACATTTGTGACATCTCATTTAAAAGAGTATTGTGATTCTTTTCAGCACCAGGAATATCTTAGATGATTTTAGAGAAGCTTACTTTTGGCTAAGGCAAAATACAGATGAACATGCACGAGTAATGTCTTGGTGGGATTATGGCTATCAGATAGCTGGAATGGCTAATAGAACTACGTTGGTGGATAATAACACCTGGAATAACAGCCACATAGCACTGGTAAGGATTTAATAAACACAAGATTAAAAAATCTCTATTGACTCTTTAGCAATCAGGCTTCACTTGTGACTAGGAAAAATGTGGATGAAAAGTACTCTGCTGAATTCTCAAAATACTTTTTTTACACATAAAGTGAGTTCAAGTTGTGCTTATTTATTTTGTTTTTAAGAATGGTACTGAGTATCATTCAGAATTACAGGCTGATTTCTGGTAGATTTTATGATAAATTTAGCTTACTAAAGAATTAGACAAAATCTGAAACTTAAAGTATTTGGCTTGTATTTTTGATGTTATAAACTAAAAATTATTTGCAAATATGTAAAGTAAATGCACTGTATTTTATGGATAGGCAGACTGTTCCTCTAGCTGTTAAACAACTAATCTACATAGATTAATGTAATCACCTCTTTGTACTTCAAAGATTTTAAATACAAAGAGTAGTCTTAACCAAATGAATTCTATTTGTATTCCTGTTGTAGCTAATTATCAGATGTGTGCTAGACTGGGGAGAAGAAATGTGTGTGCTAGCAAGATCACTGGCCAGCCCTGGTCTGCAGTTGTGAGAAGTTGTTTCTTCTAAGCTTGCCTGCTTTCATCATAAAATGTTAATGTCATAGAACTTAATTATTTAGCAAGATATTAGAGCGTGTGTTCTGATTTTTGACTATAAATTAGTTATAGTTGAGAGGTTCATAAATTTCAGTGCATTTGTTGAATTCATAGGAAATCATTTCTGCAAAAAAAATTCCATGTAAAACAAACTCTTGATGAATTCCATGTTGTAGTAAAAATATACATTGATTTTATGAATGTGGGAGTAATCAAAAACATTCTCATTTTTTTTTAAATTCTTCAGGTGGGAAAAGCTATGTCTTCTAATGAAACGGCAGCCTATAAAATCATGAGGACTCTAGATGTAGATTATGTTTTGGTTATTTTTGGAGGGGTTATTGGCTATTCTGGTGATGATATCAACAAGTTTCTCTGGATGGTTAGGATAGCTGAAGGGGAACATCCCAAAGACATTCGGGTAAGAAACTAGATAATTCCAGGTATGTGAAAGATAATTCCAGGTACTGTGTCCAAGTAATTCTCTGATCCTGATAATTGCATTGTATTTGTTTCATCATCCTATCCCTCAGATTAGTTCCTTACCCTGATTTTACTATTTATTAAAGATACTAGAGGCATTTCCTAGATTAAAACTTTTTGAACTCAAAATGGAACTAATATTTCCATTCTCCCCTATGAAGCAGTCCCTTGCCAAGACTTCTTTCTTTTACGTCTCTTCACAGCCTCTCACGTCATCCCTTTCTTTCCATTTCCATTGCTTCCACTCTAGTACTGACCCTTATGCTTGTAAACCTGAAATAAGATAGTAACCTTGAAATTGCTATCTTTACCTTATCCTGTTTCCTCCCTCCCAGTATAAGATGA
Source organism: Theropithecus gelada (assembly GCF_003255815.1). Classification (NCBI taxonomy): domain Eukaryota; kingdom Metazoa; phylum Chordata; class Mammalia; order Primates; family Cercopithecidae; genus Theropithecus; species Theropithecus gelada. The sequence goes on from NC_037669.1 coordinate 178,194,841, forward strand.
AATTGATCATGTTACTTTTAGGCCCAAAAGATGTCAGTAGATTAAGGGAAGGGACCTTAAAACCAGACAGATATGAGTTAAAACTAAAACTGTCAACTTGGGCAAGTTATTTTAGCCACTCAACATAATATGCTTTGAGCACTAGGTCTAGTTCTAGGATCTGGAATTAAAATGGTGACCAAGGCAGACTAGGTTATCTTTTGCCAAAGATAATGAATTTGTAGTGCCATTTAATGAGAATTTATAGTAAAGTAGTTGAAGCCCCCGCCTAGGGACTGGTACAAAATAGACAACCTCTGATAAAACATTGGTATAAAGTGTAAACCCCTTAGCTTGGAATGTAAACCTCTTCATGTTTTGCCTTCCTTTGCTGGTCTCTTGTTCTTCTGCCACCTTTTTCTACTCTGCCAGTATGTTCCAGCCCCTGAAACTTGCTTGTGGTTTCTTTCCTTGACTCACCTGATACATGTGTTTTTACTGTTCCTTTCCTGGAATACTTTCCCTGCCACAGACTTGTCCCCTCTCTGAAAGCCCTTTTCTGGTATACTCAACGTCTGTACTCATCACCAAATTATTTATACCTGTTTTGCAGGAGTCCCCAGACCCCAGGCCACGGACCAGCACTGGTCCGTGGCCTGTTAGGAACTGGGCCACGTAGCAGGAGGTGAGGGGCAGGTGAGCGAGCATTGCCGCCTGAGCTCTGCCTGCTATCAGACCAGTGGCAGCGTTAGATTTTCATAGGAGCACAAACCCTATTGTGAACTGTGCACGTTCCTTATGAGAATCTAACTAATGCCTGATGATCTGAGGGGGAACAGTTTCATCTAGAAACCACCAGCCCCCAGCCATCCGTGGAAAAATTGCCTTCCACAAAACCGGTCTCTGGTGCCAGAAAGGTTGGGAACCACTGCTGTTTTGTATTGGAGTCTGTCTTACCTCTTTTACTAAATTGTGAGCTAAGATGGACATCCAGCATTGTGCTTTTACGTGATGAAGGCACAAAAGATAAGAGTAATTGCCACTGATGCAGAATAAAGGAATCTTGGGAAAATATATGCAGGTGTCAGGTGATGGGGATGAAGTAAAGCCTCAGATTTCCTGATCAAAAATGTCAGTGCTGTAATGTTTCCCTTAACTGATTAGTAAACATTATTTCTTTGTATTAATCTTCTGAAATTTAATTCTCCCAGTATGTGGTTTTTATTTGTGGATTTGCTTTAGTAGTGTTAAAACTGTGACATGTGATAGATCACTGTTTCTAAATGTATGCTTTGAACATGAAGATATACAGAAATCCTAAATTTCTGTGCATCTTAAATTATTTTTAAACTTCATGAATAGATAATACAGTCATATGGTTCAAAAGTAAAGTATAAGAGGATATACAATAAATGTCTACCCCTCTTTGGTTCAAAAATAAAGTATAAGAGGATATACAAACAAGTCTACCCCCCAAAAAAAACCCCAGAAAGTTCCTCTATAGTTAATAACAATGCATTATATACTTGTAAGTTGCTAAGAGAGTAGATATTTCAGTGTTCTCACTACAACAAAATAAATATGATTGATACATATGTTAGATTGATGTAGCCATTTCACAGCGCATATTTCAAAACATGATCTTCAGCATAAATATACACAAATTTATTTGTCAGTTAAAAATAGAGAGGGAAAAGTCCCTGGTCATCACTGGTTATTTTCTTGTGATTTTTACTTCTAGCAAGTTATATACCCTGTTCACTTCATAATATGTCTTGGTGATCTTTCCGTATTAGAATATGGAGAGCTTCTTCATTCCTTTGTTTACATTTGCACAGTATGTTGCATGTTTTGTGTGTGTGCCATGATTTATTTAACCTGTCCCCATTGATGGAATTTAGATTGTTTCCAATATTTTGGTCTTATGAACAATGCATAATAACTTTCTGCATTCATTATTTTGGCCATATACGAGTATCTCTGTAGCGTTAATTCCTAGAAAAGGAATTTCTGACTCAGAAATTACATTTTTTTACCTAGAGTGCCAAAATTGTTCCTCATAGAGGTTAATTTATAAGTTAACCCAAAAAAATTCACCAGTTTTTTTAACATTCTGCTCCCCAATTAAAGAAGCCGAATTTAGAGTTCATATGGAAAAATTTAGCTAGAACACTTAAGAAAACTCTGAAAAGGAGTAACAGAGATGAGGATGGGTAATTGAGAGAGCCAGCCCTGTGTGGTATTAAGCCATGGTGTTGGTACCAGTCTGTTTAAATTATGACAGTGGCCATGCGCAGTGGTTCATGTCTATAATCCTAGCATTTTGGGAGGCTGATCACTTGAGCCCAGTAGTTCAAGACCAGCCTGGACAACATGGTGAAACCCTGTCTCTACAAAAAAAATTCAAAAATTAGTTGGGCATGGTGCTGTGGGCCTGTAGTCCCAGCTACTTGAGAGGCTGAAATGGGAGGATTGCTTGAGCCCAGGAGGTTAAGGCTTCAGTGAGCCACAGTCATGCCACTGCACTGCAGCCTGGATGACAGAACAAGAACTTGTCTCAAAAATGATAATAATTAAGGCCTTATAACATGGTTTAAAGTCTGGTGGGATTTATTTTTTTGAGGTGTAACTGAATATGGCTTTATAATGATACCTCAAAAGCTTATTCTTATGGGGAAATGAAAAGAGGAAACTATAGGTTTGAATATGTTAAGTTGAACTAATATGGAACTTCTGGTTTCTTCCTTGTAGGAAAGTGACTATTTTACCCCACAGGGAGAATTCCGTGTAGACAAAGCAGGATCCCCTACTTTGTTGAATTGCCTTATGTATAAAATGTCGTACTACAGATTTGGAGAAATGCAGGTTAGTTAAATCCATTTTCCTCTAATTTTCCATTCAAAATAATATTTAAAACATAGTCTTATTTGCCTCTAGAAAACAGGATAATGATGTTTTGATTGTGCTGAAGAGAAATGTGGTTGTCTAATAGTCTTTTTTTCATTAAATTTAGATTTCTGAAACTAATATGTGAGAAATTAGAAAATAAAATTTTAGATCAAGGACTTCTTTCTAACATATTTATTAACAGTAGCCTCAAATCCAATCTTTGCTTGCCATCTCACCTTTAGACCTCATGCTTTTGGAAAGTATTGTTCTCCAAGAAGAGTTCTCCTAGCTAGGAAACAGTGTGGTGTCTTAGGTACGTCACTTTGCTGCTTGGTGGAGAAAAGCTTAAAATTAAAGAATTGAAGTAAATAGTCACTTCAGATGTTCACTCTCTCCCTGTTCTCCATTACCACAAATAGCTAGAGCTGTCTGAGTCAGAGTTTTCTAGTAAATTAGAATGATGTGGTACAAAAGCTTAAGGGTCTACAAAATGAGTGAATGTGTAAAGAGGCATTGTGGCAGAAAGAAGAAACAATGGACTTGATGTCATAATACCTGTGTTTTCGATCAGGTTCTGTCAAGTCATGTAACTCTCAGACAGTTTGTATCTGCCTTGGATTCCACTTGGTTCTTTTCTTGTTTGTAAATAATGGTGCTTGGATTGATGACTTGATTTTTAAGGAAACCAGAATATGTCACCCCAAAATATGCTGCTTTGACATAAAAGTTAATTTTGAGCTGAAGGCAATTTAGAAGCAGCAAACAGAGAAAAAGCTCTGTCTAACCTCTTTTCTACCTAAAGGCAGAACATAAATTCTCCTTTACTGGAGACAACTCTTAAGACTCTTATCAGCCCAGAGAAAGCACCAGAGGAATCTGCAAACAAAACTTACTCCATTAGTTTATCATATATGTACCCTTCTACTTTCCCATCTTGGAGGCCTAAAACCACTTTCCTTTGTCCTTTCTCCACAAATGGATTGTTCTTTGTTGAGCATGCTATATAAGCCAGAGTTCTAAGCCACTGCTTTGAGTTCCTTTTCTTTTTTTTTTTTTTTTTTTTTTTTTGACGGAGTCTGGCGCTGTGTCACCCAGGCTGGAGTGCAGTGGCGCGATCTCGGCTCACTGCAAGCTCCGCCTCCCAGGTTCAGGCCATTCTCCTGCCTCAGCCTCCGAGTAGCTGGGACTACAGGCGCCCGCCACCACGCCCGGCTAGTTTTTTTTTGTATTTTTAGTAGAGACGGGGTTTCACCATGTTAGCCAGGATGGTCTCGATCTCCTGACCTCGTGATCCGCCCGCCTCGGCCTCCCAAAGTGCTGGGATTACAGGCTTGAGCCACCGCGCCCGGCCTAGTTCCTTTTCATTGAGGTTTCTCCTGCATAATGTGCGCTGAGCGTCTTAATAAATTTGTTTTGCTATTGTTAATCTGTCCTTTGTTATAAGTGTCTGTCCCAAATTACTATCTTCGTACTATTAGTTTCACTGAAAAGTGCTTATTTCTGTATTGCTCTCTGGTTAAGTTGATAATAAAGCAGAGGAAAAATTGCTTGCTTAATTTTATACTATCATTGCAAATCAGGATAACTATCAAAACTAAAGGGGTATGTTTGGACTTCAATTTGTGAATCAAGTGTTACTGGTTTTTTTTTGTTTTTTGGTTTTTAGTATGTTTGTTTGTTTGTTTTTGTTTTTGTTTTTTTTGAGAGGGAGTCTTGCTCTGTTGCCCAGACTGGACTGCAGTGGTGTGATCTCGGCTCACTGCAAGCTCCGCCTCCCAGGTTCATGCCATTCTCCTGGGACTACAAGCACCTGCCACCACACCCAGCTAATTGTATTTTTAATAGAGATAGGGTTTCACCATGTTAGCAAGGATAGTCTCGATCTAACCGTGTGATTCCCCCTCCTTGGCCTCCCAATGTGCTGGGATTATAGGCGTGAGCCACCACGTCCGGCCCAAAGTTTTATCCTTTTCTAAAACACCATCTTTGTGGCTAATATGGACTAGAATATTCACTTGGTTTCAGAATAGTTAGCATATACTGTGTTCCTGTTTGTTGTGTTGCTTCAAGTAATTCCAAGTGGATTATATTTTATCATTATTCACTTGGAATTACTTTGTAGGTGACTTTAAAAAAAGCAGATGATAATCTAGATTTAGGTTTTTGTGTTTATAGTTTCTTTTGAAAGCCACACTTTGGTCTTTAAACTCTTGCTAAGAAAGAAGCACATTGGCTATAATAATCAGTTACCCCAGAAAACATATTTTCTGATTGGCTTGTTGCTAGTTTCTGTGCTCACTACTGATCACATCAAAGGACTGTTTTCTTCCTCTCTTTCAAGTTTATCAGTAATTTTAAGCCATGTTCCCAGCATACATTCATTTTGATGCCTACCTGACTCAAGAATAATATATGGTTAAAATATGAAGTATAACTTTTGCTATCATATAGATAAACAAGAACAAGTAATTCACTATTTGAAGGAGAGCTGGTTTTCATGTTTGTTTTAAAGTTGAGTTTGGCCAGGCCTGGTGGCTCACACCTGTAATCCCAGAACTTTGGGAGATGAGGTGGGAGGATTACTTAAGCCCAGGAGTTCGAGACCAGCCTGGGCAAAATGGTGAAACCCAGTCTCTGTTTAAAAAAAAAAGGGGGAAAAAGTTAATTTACTTATGCTAGATTTGTATGTCAACATAAACTTAGTCTGAGAATTTTTTTTTTTTTTTTTTTCTGAGACAGGATCTCACTCTGTGGCCCATCCTGGAGTACAGTGGTGCAATCATGGTTCACTACAGCCATGACCTCCTGAGCTCAGTTGATCCTCCCACCTCCCCTCCTGAGTAGCTGGGACTACAGGCACATACCACCATGCCCAGTTAATTTTTGTGTTTTTTGTAAAGACAAGATCTTGCTATGTTGCCCAGGCTAGTCTTGAACTCCTAGGCTCAGCCCATCCTCCTGCCTCAGCCTCCCGAAGTGCTGGGATTACAGGTGTGAGCCACCACACCAAGACAGTCTGAGAATTTCTTAAAGTCTCCTTCCCTCCCTATGTTTTCCCTTTTTATCCCTCATAAATCCTTTCACGATTTGGTTTTTTTATTTGGCGTCCTTTGTAGTTCCCACTTTCGGAATGTAGTATCTCTTGCTTACTTGTGCATTTATTTAACAAATAATAATTGGGATATAAAGCTACACTTTGAATAAGATAAAGACATTTTTACATCCCAGTCGAAGATACAGGTAATTTTTAGTGTAAGTAAAGATGTTAATAATGTATGTTATTAGAACACGATGCTCTAAGGAAACAATAAAGGAGATTTGTCAGTCACTAATCTCAAGAAAATATTTCCCTGAAGTGGGTGGTAAAGGAGCCAGCCATGCAAAATAGCTGAATGAAGAACATGCCAGGCAGAGAGGATAGTGCAAGGCCCTGAAAAAAGAAGCCCCTTGGGTGTGTTCTGTCTGTATACCTATAAAAAGGGCTTTGATAGATTTCATTTCTATGTTTTGGGGTGTATGTGTGTGGGGTTTTTTTTAATGCCTTTAGGATGCTCATCTACTCTAAGGACTTTGTGAAATTCTTACTCTGATGTACTTAGTTTCTGTCTTCCTGATTTCTTCCTGTCTAGTTAGCAATACATGAGAACTATTAAGATAGATTACTTGATTGTTTTCCTAGTTTAAAGGGAGAAGGTATTACTGTAATGATAACATTTACTGTCTTATAACACTGAATGTTTTCCAATGTGGTTAACACCCAGTAATAATGTTACTTTTGCAGCTGGATTTTCGTACACCCCCAGGTTTTGACCGAACACGTAATGCTGAGATTGGAAATAAGGACATTAAATTCAAGCATTTGGAAGAAGCCTTTACATCAGAACACTGGCTTGTTAGGATATATAAAGTAAAAGCACCTGATAACAGGGAGACATTAGATCACAAACCTCGAGTCACCAACATTTTCCCAAAACAGAAGTATTTGTCAAAGAAGGTGGGTGCCAAGTGAAGGCATTAAAGGGTAACTTAAGGTTGGTTGGTTTGTATGAAAAAGAATTTCTGGAAATTGCAATAAATTTCCATCTGCCAGATTTATAAAGACTGTGGCTTCTATATTAATATAAACTAAATATCAGGCTAGCCTGCTAGGAGCATTCCTTTCAAACTGAGCACTTCAGATATCCCAAGCTGAGATTTTTCCAGAGGCCTTCTGGCTTTGGTTTGTGCTATTCCCACTGGTAAGACTTACTTGTGAAGTAAGATGTAGCTGTGGCCATCGCTTTCCAAACCTGTATGAAAGTAAAAATGCTAAATTCTCAAGTAAAATAATTATGACTAGTTCTTCATCTTTTGAGCAGAGCAAATTTATATTGCATCTTCGTGTTCCATTCTGAGTATGGTATTACTCTATTATTCATTGAATAAAGAATAGGTTTGAATTGGGTGAGTCCTTCTGAAGCCCAAAAAAAATCATTTATCTTAAGATAATTATTTTTTTATGTAATTGTGACAAAGCTTATAGGCAGGAATTACGAGACTACTGCAGTTCTTTTCTAATAAATATTATATAAGATATGAAGTATTTCATTGGGGGTCATTATTGCTCACTTAAGCCAAATAGATCTATAATCTTTGCTATAAAAGATGACTAAAAATGAGTATTTATATAGGTTGTCCAGCACTAGGAAATAAGAAGTAATGAACAGTCAGATAAAATGTTAAGGTTCATTATAAGGTACTATGCTTACAATACTGATTATTATTAGACTACAGTTCTCATTTTTTAAGGATGCTTAGGTTTACATAGATCAGCTATTTTATATCATTGAAACAACTGTCTTAACTTTTTGTTTATTAAAATATACATCAAATATATTCAAAATACAGATGATTTTAATTTGTACTATAAAAGTGCTGAATATTAATGGTGTGATATGTCAGTGGAAGCTTTTTATATGAATATTTTATGTGCCAGATGTAAATTACCAAATCTAGACTAATGTATTTAAAGATGTCACATAGAGCTGACATTCATTGTGTTAGTCATAGAAAACTCATCATCTTTAGGTAAAATAACATTAAGAAATCAGATGATTGTCACGGCTATGAGGTAGGAGAAACTGGTGAGTCACACCAGTACACAAGGCAAATGCTGCTAGTCTCAAAGCAGTTACTCCTAAGATATCTAAGTATGTATAACTAAGGTGTACTTTTTATGCGGAAAGAGGGCTGTTGAACTTGTCTGATGATATAGACCCCAAAGGCAGTGAATTTTCTTAATTTGACCTCTTTTGCCTTCCCATCATTTTCCCAAAATAAATGTGAATGGATAAATAAAACATAATCTGTCTTGTGTGCCCAAAACATATATTCTGGTAGCCAATAACATATTTTGACGTTCTGGTTTCCATGGTTTAGATGTTTTGTACTAGCATTATGAAGGAATGCTTTTTATACTTTCCTTTCTCTACCCTGGTTTTGACTTTGGAGGAGGAGGGTATACATAACAGCATGCATTCTGAGAGTTTACCGGCCATCACAAAGCCGGCATGACTAAGGTGCTAGAAATTATAGTCCAGGCTGCAGAAAAGGTTTTTTGGCATGGTTCACTGCCAGTAGGAGAAAAGCACCCTGAGGGCTATTACACACTTGCATATTCCTGGGGCACATCATAAGACCTCATAGAAAAAGTATCCTGTTAGAATCTGGATGTAATGATAATATAGGAACTACTAGATCTGGTTTGAATTTTTAAAAATTATGCCCTCTGAAGTTTCTTACTTTTTGCCTTAATAAAATCAGTTCAATACTAAGGTAACATAATGGGGTTAACAAGTTAGCAGTAGCTAATTTTTAGTACCTTAAGAAAGATTGCATTTTGCCTTGTGTTCTCATCCCTGTTAGAAACTACTATAAATTGTCTTGAATTGAACATCATGAGTAAAGGAACATGATGCAGGATTTACCCAGTTTCTGAAACCTCTGAGAGTTGTATTTAAATGTGAAAATTGAATTGAGTGGTCAGTCTCTGGAGTCTTTTGCCTCTGTTAACCCAGAGCTTTGACGCTGCATTAAATTACTTATTTTCAAAAAATATTTGCTGTCTTCAATATCTCAGGCTGTGTATCAGATTGAAAGACATATGTGCCTATGATTTATCCTATAGGGTTCTAACATAAATATTTTTGCAGAAATTTGTACCACTACGTTTGCAGTAATTTGTTTCTAATACTAGGAAACATCTATTAAAAGTATTTTAGTGGGATACTGAATTGTTAAGAAAAATATTTTATTTTTAAAAGATGTATGAAACTGAAGGAATGTTGTTTTGCTTTACATTTTCAATTGCTTATTTTCTTACCTAAAAGATTATTTTTAGAGAATGTGCCAAGTGATTATATCTCTCAGTTTTATAGATGGTTACAGTCATGTTCATTTTACAGAAAACAGGGACTCTTAAGAGTTACTAAATTAACTTGTTTTTCTGGCACACACCTAATTTCCTGGAGGCTAAACCAGGAGCAGCATTACCATTTCTGATTCCTTAGTCTAGTGTTACGTATTCTCTCTTGCCTGGAAAGTTGAATAATTACAGCTCAGCACTTTGTGGTTGAGAAGAGAACTGAAGATTCATTCACTTGATGGTGAGGATGTCTAGGAACCTAGTCCTTTCACCTTGGATGTGTTAGTGTACTCAGGTAAGAAACACCACTAACAGTTTAATGGCATTCACTGAACTATTCAAGGAATACAGTCACAAGAAGAGCAAAGAGCTTACTAAGTTGTCATAGTGCAGTAAACGATGTGTGTGTATAGATTTTTTAATCAGTAAGAAACTTGCATTAATACTATGTGTGTTTTTTTTTTATAGACTACCAAAAGGAAGCGTGGCTACATTAAAAATAAGCTGGTTTTTAAGAAAGGCAAGAAAATATCTAAGAAGACTGTTTAAATGCACTGTTCTGGTTCCTAACTTGAAGCAGTTGTCCTTGTGAGAACCGGTCTTTGCCTTTAGCTCATGTCGTGTTTCACAGCAACAGAGGGTACAGAACCATCACTGGTCCGGGTTAATATACAAAATTTTCTGGCAATGCCTGATTAAAAAAATAAAATTGGCTTGTTGAGAACAGCTGTTTTCGATTTCTAATGTGAAGCAAGACAGAGCACTGCTGTAAATGTTTAGCAGCAGATTTTTTTTTATTGGTACATATTATCCTTCAAATCTGAGAATTTGGACTAATTGCACCAAAGAACCCTCTAATTTGGTCCCTGGCACATGCATACTTGTCAATGTTTTTATTCTTTTACAAGACCTGCATTTTATTTGAATTACCCAAATAGCAATATGTAAAATACAAGTGACAAAAGGTGATGAGAGCTTCTTGAACCAGTAAACTAGTACAGGTCTGAGAAAGACATTAGAAAAATAATTATACTTCCTTGAATTATATTTATTTTCATGTTTCTCCAATGCAAAGAATGTTTCATCAAATGTACATTTTCTATTGCTTACTGTTTGCTCTGAGAAGAAGCTGCTGTTTCAAAGATGGACCTCTGAGTAGCTAATTGATTCAAATAGCTTTTTATGTTGACACATTATTACTGCTGTTAGCAGTTGTTTTCACCAGGTACTTACAGAGCAGATTTCATACATTGTTCATTCAAGGGCTAAATTTATATTCTTTGGAAATCATGGCAACTACACAGGATGTTGCTTGCCAGGATGGGGTTTTGGTATCTTAGTACTGAAGTTAGCACTATGTTTACATGCAAAAGATTAAGGAAAAAACCCTTAAAGTGGACAGGTGTCCAAAGTTCATTTTCTGTGACTCATCGAAATGGCAAAAGACTTGTAACAACTTTGCCTGGACTTTTCTTATTTTAAAACAGTTTCATTCATCACAGTGATTTTGTTCTCTGCTCCATGTGTTTTAATCCCTTAAGCATTTGATGAAACACTCTTTAGTGCTATATGCATTTTCTTACTTTTATTAAAAATGTGACAATTGTCAAAAAGTGCACTAAAATGTAAATGGAGATTGAACAAGTTCACTTTCCAGCTTATAGGCAACTTTATACAGACTTGAACATTTTCTCCAGTTGTTTAGTAAAAGTGAAAGAGAAAGGGTTTTTCCTGCCACAGGATAGAACTTTTTTTTATATAACAAGCATAACACACCACTGCTTTTGGTGGAAAAGTGCAGAATAGTATGTACCTTTTATGAAGAAAAATGTAATTTACAATGTTCAGTGAGAATGTTACTGCTGATTTTCTTTTCCAAGGTGTAGAATATTCTTTGATTTATAGAATTCATTTTTGACCCAGATGATGGTTCTTTTACAGAACAATAAAATGGCTGAACATTTTCACAAATAGAGTGTAACGAAGTCTGGATTTCTGATACCTTGTCATTTGGGGGATTTTATTTTACTTTGTTGCTTTAAAATTCAATGCAGAGAAGTTGTTGACTGTAGGGGAAATAAAGTTAATTCAAATTTTGTGTTAAGCGTTGTTTTTTACAAATTTTTTGGTTTTGAAAGGAATTAGTACTGAACACGTACCTCCTTCTTCCTTGTTCACTATCACAAAGGTTTTAAAGAAAATGTGTGGAAAGAAATACGTTAAGATTATTTCATCTTAGACCAAGTTATTTTGCCGCCTTTTACCCTGGAATGAAAATCTCGGTTTTTTGGGTTTTTGTTTTTTTGTTTTGGAAGGGATTTGGGGAGGGGAAACACCTAGCCAACTAGGAGTTTTATCTCTATGTAAATAAGGATAGGAACCTAACAAAACCATCCATGAAGTTCTGGTAATGAAATGTCGTCTCAGTATAGAATTTTCTCATTAGACAAATCTCAAAGGAAAGACCCCTCACCTTTCTCAGGAAACAACATTTTGGTTCAGTGTATCTTGTCAGTAAAATACCATATTGTAACTGTTTAAGCACTTGTAACACAAAAGTGAATAGTAGTTTGAATACATTGGAATGTAGGATAATTGACTCAAAGTATTCTTTAGATCTCTTAATTCATTTCTTGTGTAGTCACTAACATTGTACACCAAAGGAACTTAAGGATCGTGGCCGTGAAGTTTTAGACTATAAAATAGCTTTTAGGCTGTAGTGCTTTGTAGTATAAATAAGGCAGCAAGGCAGCAACTCCAAAGACAAAATTCACTTTTAAGACTTACATTGTAACCTACTTGAGTTTATAGTTGTGGAGTTTTAATTCATTTGCATTCTAGGCCATGACCAAGTGACCGGAGGACTAAAATAGTATAAAAGCGTCCTGTAGTGAGTTTCCATAGCCAAGGGGCTGTAAGATCATGAAATTTGTAGCTGTTTCTCCTTTTTAAAAAATTAATTGTAAAATAGATATTAAATAAAATTTACCAACTTAACCATTTTAAAGTACGCAGCTCAATAGTGAAGTACATTTACATTGTTGTGCAACCAGTCTCTAGAACTCTCTTCATCTTGCTGTAGCTGCTGCTGCTTAATGCTGGTTTTGCCATGTTGCCTATAATTCTCAATCGAGATAGGTGGAGTAATGAATAAATGTTGCGCTCAACAGCTGTCTGCCATGGAAATGGTAGGAAATTGAGACAGACCAAAAACAGTAATGAAATGTCATGATGTCTTATTTTTATTGTGAAATGTAACACACAGAACGTGAAAATGTACAGTTGACCCTTGAATAACATGAGTTGCACAAATGGATTTTCTTCAATAAATTGAAAAAATTTGGCCGGGCACGATGCCTCACACCTGTAATCCCAGCACTTTGGGAGGCCGAGGCGGGCGGATCATTTGAGGTCAGGAGTTTGAGACCAGCCTTGCCAACATGGTGAAACCCCGTCTCTACTAAAAATACAAAAATTAGCCGGGCGTGGTGGTGGGCGCCTGTAGTCCCAACTACTCTGGAGGCCGAGGCTGGAGAATTGCTTGAAACTGGCAGGCAGAGGTTGCAGTGAGCCGAGATCACGCCACTGCACTGCAGCCTGGGCAACACAGTGAGACGCTGTCTCAAAAAAACCTATATAATGTATTGAAACATTTTTTGGAGATTCACAGCAATTTGGAAAAAGCTTGCAAATAGCCTAGAAATATTTTTAAAGAAAAAGCTATGTGATTAATGCACAAAGTATATAGATACTACTTTTTTGCTGTTGATTTGAGACAGTCTTGCTCGTTCACTCAGGCTGGAGTACAGTGACGTGATCTCGGTTCACTGCAACCTCCACCTCCTACGTTCAGGCGATACTCGTGCCTCAGCCTCCCAAGCAGCAGAGACTGCAGGTGCCCATCATCATCCCTGGCTAATTTGTGTATTTTTAGTAGAGATGGGGTTTCATCATGTTGGCCATGCTTATCTTGAACTCGTGACTTCAAGTGATCCATTTGCCATGACCTCCCAAAGTGCTGGGATTACAGGCGTGAGTCACTGCACCTGGCCTAGGTACTACTATTTTATCATTTACTGCCATAAAATATATACAAGTCTATATCATATGTTAAGATTTATCAAAACTTAAGCTCACTGAGTACATGGCGCCATTCACAGTTGAGAAATGTAAACCAATGTAAAGCCATATTAAATCATAACTGCATAAAATATGTACTGTACTATAGTAACTAGCCATCTCCTGTTGCTGTTGTGAGCTCAAGTGTTGCTAGTATCCACTTAAAACACCATATGTGACACCACTGTTTTATAGCCTATTACTGGTTATGTTTTGGGAGACTCAAAGTTTTATGTGAATTTTTGACTGGCGGTCATTGTTCAGGGGTCAACTTAGTGAATTAGTGCAAAGTGAGCAACTTTGTAGCCATGACACAGGTCAAGAGAACAGAACAGTGCCAGTACTCCAGAAGTTTCCTCATGACCCTTTGTGGTCACTATCCTGTCCCACTTCCCTCTCCAAAAGGTAATCATTATACTGGTGTTTATTGGTACTTTGATTTATGGTTTTACCACTTCAGTATTTCTCTCTAAACATGTTTAGGTGCATCTATTTAACTACAGAAATGGAATAATAGAGTATGTATTATTTATATCTGTCGTCTTTTGCCCAGTATTTGTGAAATACATCAAGGTTATTGCAGCTACACTTTTTTTTGTTTGTTTTCATTGATATATATATAGTATTCCTTGTGTGTGTCTATAGTTTGCTTTCACATACACATATCCATTCTGTTGTTAAAGGGTATTTACATTGTTTCCAGTTTGAGGATATTACCAACAGTGCTAAAGGAATACTCTTTTACATCTCCCTTGGTGCTTATATGCGTATATTTCTGTGGGTGTTTACCTAAAAGTGGAATCGATGGGTTACTTCCATATCCCAATCAACCCTTGTCATTTTTTAGATTTTGCCTTTCTGGTGGGTGAATAATGATTTGTCATCATGTTTAGTTTGATATTTCTAGGTTAATAAGATTGGCCATTTAGAGATCTCCCTTTTATAAGGTGTAGGTTCTGATACATTTCTCCTGTTTTCTTTAATTTATTATGTTAATAGGAATTATTTGTCTTGTTGTATATAAGGCCTTCATTTGTGTTGCAAATTGCCTAGGAATTAATAATTTTAATATAGTCTATTTCCATCTCTTGTATATCTATACAAAATCTTTTCCTCACTTGAAGCCATATGGTCTGCTGTGTTTTCCAGAAAATTTATTGTTCTACTTTTTATACTTAGCTTTGCAGTCTGCCTATAATTCATTTGTTGAGTACAATGTGAATTGTTTTTGTTTTAAGGGGTTTTATTGGCATATGTAAATCTAAATGACCCAGCACCATTTATTGAAAAGACAGTTCATTTCCTACAGCTCTTCACTATCCCTTTTGTAGTAAGTCATATGTCCATATATGCATCTATTTCTAGACCCTCTGTTATATTCCATAGAGCTCTGTGTGTGTTGACTTAACATATAGCTTTAAGATAATTCAGAAAATATGGTAGAGTAAGTCCATCTCTCCCTCCATTGTTCCTTAATTTGCCTTGCTTTTTCATACAAATTGTAGAATCAGGTTAAGTTCCACCAAAACAAAAACAAAAAAAAAACAACCCTGTTGAGCTTTTGATTTGGCAGTGAATATATAGATCATTTGGGGAAAATGAACATCTTTAAAATATTGAGTCTCGTGTCCATGAACCCCGTGGCATATCCTTCCATTTATGCAGGCCTTTAGTTTCTGTTTTATTGCTTTTGAAGACCTTGCACATTTTCATAACTTTCATTCCAAGGTATATGTTATTTTTTAAATAAATGCTATCTTATAAAATTAGATTTTCTATTTCTTAGCATGTAAAAATAGTTGATTTTTATATGTTGAAATTACTAAAGTTCCTCTTAACAATTTCAGATTTTTTTGTTGTGAACATAACTTGGGAATAATGACAATTTTATTTCTCCTTTTCTAATCGTTATATATTTATATTTCTTGCTTTGCTTCACTGGCTAGGACATACACCCAGTATAGTACTGCAAAGAAAAGGCAACATCTTGCTTTCTTCTCTCACAGGGGTAGCTTTTGACATTTCACCCTTTAAGTTTGTTTGCTGTATATTTTCTATAGATATCTTTGATCAGATTAAGGACATTACTGTTTGCTGTGAGTTTTTTAATCATGAGTAGTTTTTGTTTCTCAAGTGTTTTTTTCCTTCCTTCATTGAAATGATGCTGATTTTTCTTCTTTAATCTGGTACACGAATTACAGAGACTTTGTTCACAAAGTTAAATTAAATGAAACTTGTATTCCTGGAATAGTGATTTATGCTTGGTGAAATTTACTGGTGAGACCATTTGGGCCTGGAGTTCTGTTGCAAATGCTTTTAATTACAGATTACGTTTCACAGATACAGGATTATTTCAGTTTTTTACTCCTTGTTGCCATTTTGGTGAGTTGTTTTCAAGGAATTCATCTAAAATTTCAATTCGGTTAAAGTAAACTTGTTAACAGTATCACTTAATTGTTTTAATGTCTGCAGTTTCTACTGGTGTTCCCTTTTAATTATAAATATTGCATTTTTTTCCCCCTTGAATTCATACTTCTTTCCCCCAACCTCTGCCATACACACATTTTTTTCCCCGATTTTCCTTGGCACGTTTTTTTTTTTTTTTTTTTCCCTTTACATCGATTTTATTAGCTGTTTTTTTTCTTTCAAAGACCACCTCCTCACTTTAATGTTTTCTACAGTGTTATTTCATTATTTTGTGCCATTTCCTTGGGGTAGGTGGAGGGCAATATTCTTTTAAACTTGGTGTGTTGATTTTTTTCTTTCTTAATGTCCTGTTACAGATTTACTCCAAGCATAATTTAACCTCCATTCTCACAGGTTTTGAGGTGACTAAATGTCATTAAGTTAAATGTATATTTAATTTCCATTGTACTTCTTTTTTAAAACCATGGGCTATTTACATGTACTTTGTAAAAATTTCCAAATATGGTGGTTTTCTAATATACTTTTATTATCAACTTCTACCTTTGTTGAATTGTAGTCAGAGACTCTATAATTTTAATCCTTTGAAATTGGTTGAGGCTTGCTCTGTGACTCGACTTATGGCCAATTTATAAACATATAGAATATTATTATATTTTGCCAATAAAACATAGGGTCAAGTGAGCACACGGTGCTTTCAAAGACGTAAGTAAATGTGTTTTGAATTTTTTTTTTTTTTTTTTTTGAGACAACATTTTGCTCTTGTTGCCCAGGCTGAAGTGCGATGGCATGATCTCGGCTCACTGCAACCTCTGTCTCCTGGGTTCAAGCAATTCTGCTTCAGCCTCCTGAGTAGCTGGGATTACAGGCACCCTCTACCATGCCTGGCTAATTTTTTGTATTTTCAGTAGAGATGGGGTTTTACCATGTTGGCCAGGCTGGTCTGACTCCTGACCTTCAGGTGATCCACCTGCCTCGGCCTCCCAAAGTGCTAGAATTACAGGTGTGAGCCACTGCGCCCAGCCGAACATAAATAATTTTACATATATATAATTTTTCTCCATATGTCCCTGAAAACAATGTGTGTTCTTTTGGCAATTCTGTTTGAATCTTTTGTGGCTATTTTGTTGTTTACTGAGAAGAATGTACTGAAATCACACACGATTATTATAGATTGTGTATTTCTCCTTGAATTACGAATTTCTTTATATGTTTTGATTCTATATTAACAAGTTCATACACATTTGGAGCCTGTATCTTACTGGTAAATTGAGCCGTCAGCTTTTTAGAAATGTCAGACAATTTTTAATAAGACTTTTTGTTAAAAGCCTATTTCTGATTAATAATAGCATTATGTCAACATTGTTATGGTGTTCACATAATGTATGTTTTTTATTTTTCTAATACATCCCAGTTTGGATTTGTTGAGCTTTTAACTTTGTGACTTGTTGGTTTTCATCAGTTTGTTTTTTGAAGTTCTCATTATCTCTTTAAATGTTCCTTCTTCCCCTATTCTCAGTACTTTCCTTCTGAGAGTCCAATTAAACATAATTAGACCTTCTTACTTGTAATTTCTCCACTCTCTCCCTCTCCCTCCTCTCTCCTTTTGCCTCTCCATTCACTCCTTAAGTCAGCTATGTCTCTTTTTAGACTTTACACCTGACCCACTGAAATTCCCAATCTTATGGCTATTTAACATAGAATAGTTTCAATTGTATCTGATAAATCCATTATCTAGAGCTCTTGTGGGTCTTGTTTCTCTTGCATAGTGGGTCTTTTTTTCTGCTGCTTGTTCCTGTGGTCTTCTGATGGGCATGTGTTTGTGTTTTAGACATTATATTTCAGAAATTGTATGAGTCAGTTTAGGCCTAAGGTGTTTTACTTTACAGGATTTTTTTTTTTTTTTTGAGTCAGGGTCTGTCACTCAGGCCGGAATGCAGTGGTATGACACTGCAGCCTCCAACTCCTACATTTCAGTGATCCTTCCACCTCAGCCTCTTGAGTAGCTTGGATTACAGGTATGAGCCACTATGTTCAGCCCATGCTTTACAGATTTTTTTTTTTTTTTTTTTTTTGCCAGGTACCTAGGGGAGCTAATAAACCAAAAACACCTTAATTCAATTTATGAAGGGATTAATATTAGATACAAAGCTAGCCTGCCATCGCCATAAGGGGTAGTTCATTATTCTCAGGCTGAAATTCTCTGAGGATTTCATCCAAGCAGATAGGAATATTTGTCCTCATAGTCCTACAAAGTCATTAAAATTGGTATTCAACTCTGTCAGTTTCCCAAGGGAAAATGGCCCCAAATGCCAAACTTACCTCAGAATTTGTCTTCTTGATTCTGGCCTGCTAATACTGCTTTGGTTCGGTTAAGTTTTGAAGCGGGTATTGTTCAGCTTTTCTAATTGTTGTTAGTTGGGTAGTTGGTTAAAACTCCCTATTATTAGAAATTCCTATTATTAAAAATGGAATATTAGCAATAAAATCTGTGATCTTTGAATCGCAGAACATATCTAATGTTTAATGTTTCTTACATCTTCCTCACTATCTGTATAGTAGCTAGACATTGCCAGTTCTGATTTTGTGCCACCCAGAGATAGTCACAATCTCAATTTTACTTAGAAAAAACAGTCCAATAAAATGCTATATTTTCAATTTCTAAATCCTTTAGGGTTTTTTTTTTTTTTGAGACAGAGTCTTGCTGTTGCCAGGCTGGAATGCTGTGGCGCGATCTTGGCTCACTCCAACCTCTGCCTCCTTGGGTTCAAGCGATTCTTCTGTCCCAGCCTCCCAAGTAGCTGAGACTACATGTGCACGCCAGCACGCCCAGCTAATTTTTGTATTTTTAGTAGAGACGGGGTTTCACCATGTTGGCCAGGATGGCCTTGATCTTTTTTTGTTGTTTTTGAGATGGAGTCTCGCTCTGTTGCCCAGGCTGGAGTGCAGTGGTGCGATCTCAGCTCACTGCAACCTCTGCCTCCTGGGTTCAAGCAAATCTCCTCCCTCAGCCTCCTGAGTAGCTGGGTTTACAGGCATGTGCCATCAGCCACCATGCTTGGCTAATTTGTTTTGTATTTTTAGTAGAGAGGGGGTTTCAAATGTTGGTCAGGCTGGTCTTGAACTCCTGACCTGGTGATCCACCCGCCTCAGCCTCCCAAAGTGCTGGGATTACAGTCATGAGCTACTGCGCCTGGCCTCTATTTCTAAATCTTAAAAATAGCCTTAGCCAGGCATGGTGGCATGTGCCTGTAATCCTAGCTACCTGAGAGACTGAGCTGGCAAGATTGCTTGAGCCCAGGACTTAAAGGTTGCAGTGAGCTATGATTATGCTACTGCACTCCAGCCTGGGTAAAACAGCTTGGGGGCACTGATTAAAATATCAAGTGTCTCCTATGAAATTGGCTTCACTGAAAAGCGGAGCTAGTAAGACAATGAAAACTAAAGATGAAATGGCAACAAGAGTGACTGAAAACAGTGCATTCTCATAATCTCAGCACACTTAGTTGTTGAAACAAGCTAGATAGACGATATATCAATCATGTGTTCTCCCTTCCACAGACTCAGATTTACATGGACCAGAGCCCAGTCTGTATCCTGTGGAAGGAAATTTTTAAAAATGTTTTGATGGACTTAACTATTAATGAAAAAACTTCACTAATGAACATTGCAGAACATGGGGACTAGTGTAGCTCTGTTACCTCCCTTTCCCCAAGGGAATATAAAAAGTAAAATAGAGACCTGTCAGTGGGCAAACCTAGTTCATATCTCCTTTTTATAATATCAAGTTAGTTATCTCACATTTAGATCTGTACTGTGTCTTGAGTTAATTTTTGTATTTGATTTTGAGATGTTAGGGTTTTTTAATTGCTGATCCAACGCCATTTGTTGAAAAGACTTGTTTTCCTCATTTAATTGGCACATTTGTAGAAATCTGTTTAAAATGTTGGTCTATTTCTGGATTCTCTGTTCGGTTCTATTGATATGTACGTGTCTCCTTACACCAATAGTGTGTACCATCTTGATTACTGTAGGTTTACCATAAGTCTTGAAATCTGGTAGTGCAAGTTCTGTGCCTTTGTTCAATGGCCCTTTAATTACCCTGGGACCACAGGCACGTACTAGATATCTTGGGCAAATGAGGATATATTGTCACCCAACCTGTAACTGATAAAGGACTAATATCCAGAATATATAAAGAACTCTTAGGAAAACAAAATATTTTTATTAGCCCTTGACAGAAGAAAAAATCCAAATGGCAAATAAATACACGAAAATGAACATACTACCCACCAGATTGGCTAAACTGTACAAATAAATATTGGAGAAGGTATGCAAAAACGAGCTGCCATATATTGCTGGTGAAAACCACTATGGCAAACTTTGGCATTAGTGCAACTGACAATATACATATTCCTATATCCAGTGATTCTAAATCTTAAAAATAGACAAGTTGATAGTAGTATAGTCATAAAAAGAAATACAAGGAGAAAAGTTTCCTTTATAAGGAAAAAACTGGTAAAAACATTAAAGAATCAGACAAAAGGATATGTAACATGTTTCTGCTTATAGTTTCAAAACAGGCAAGATGATTATATTTTGTGTAGGGATGTATACATAGTGTTAAAGTATAAAGCAAAGCAAAGACATGATTGCCCACAAAGTTAAAATAATGGTCAGCTTTGGGAAGGGAGGGTGAGGGATATCAGTGATTTGGTAAGCAGGGAACTTACTAAGTTTTAGAAATATTCTATTTTTTGAGTTGCATTATGATTTACATGTGTCTGCTTTAAAATATAACTTGCTATGCTGTAGATTTTATTTTTGCACTGTGCTTGGACTATACAGCACCAAGAAGAATAGAAAATGAGAGCAAGATGGCAGATTAGGCAGCTCCAGGTCTTCATTCCCCCCATGGAAACATTAACGAAACAAGTAGAGACTGACTAAAGAAAACTTTATGGGAACTCTGGAAGACAAAGATCTATAGGAACCAAGCTAATGCCCAGTGAAGGAAAAGTCACATTCAAAATGGTAAGAAATTTTGTGGTAGTTTTACTCAGGCTTGCCCCACCCTCTCCACAGTGTGGTAGTGTTGGGAGGAAGCAGCAGCCCAGGTATCAGTGACCTCCCTCAAATAGGAGGGAGCAGGGCAGATCTTATTTGCAACATTTTGGGGGCTGCTGAAGAACTGGTCTCTGTTTTGCCTAACTTGGAGCTTGGATGAGGAAAAGTGGTATACTTACAGCTCTGCCTTGGAAAAGCTATAGAAAGTGGTGGGTAACTGCTTGTGAAAACTGCTGGACTGCAGTCCTATGGACTAGAACAAGGTGCAGGACTCCTCTTTGGAAAAGTAAAAAATTTAAAAGCGTGGTATAACAATAAAAACAAATACACACAGGACCCCAGGCAAGACCCTTACCAAGCAAAGTCCTGGAGGGTCTTTGGGGCTTCAAAGTGGGATAATTCTAAAGGTCAGAACACATCCTGCTAGTTAGTGGAGGTCCCTCCTGGCATGGAGCCAGTCTGCAAAGACTGGGAAACTTGGCTGTTTTTCAGATGTCCAATTTTCAACAAATGATCACAAGGCATATAAAGAACAAAACAGGCCGGGTGCTGTGGCTCACACCTGTAATCCCAGCACTTTGGGAGGCTGAGGCGGGTGGATCACGAGGTCAGGAGATCGAGACCATCCTGGCTAACACGGTGAAACCCCGTCTCTCCTAAAAATACAAAAAAATTAGCCAGGTGTGGTGGCGGGTGCCTGTAGTACCAGCTACTCGGGAGGCTGAGGCAGGAGAACGGCGTGAACCTGGGAGGCGGAGCTTGCAGTGAGCCGAGATTGCGCCACTGCACTCCAGCCTGGGCAACAGAGCGAGACTCCGTCTCAAAAAAAAAAAAAAAAAGTTCTGTTCATAGGAAAAAATGTGCAGAAACTGTCCCTTGAACAAAAGCATCAGATGTACTAAAGACTTTAAAATACACTCAAAGAACTAAAGGAGAACACAGAAAAAACAAACAAAATTGGAGTATCAACTAAGAATTTTAAGCACCAAATTCCAACAGGCACTTCAAGACAGTTGACTAGAAGCATTTAGTAGTTGCTGCCTCCACCGAGAAGAACCAAAGTAGTGAGTAGATAGATAATCACACTTCAAATAGATCATCCAAGAGAGAATACTGGAATTCAACAGGAAAAGGATAGGAAATACTTAAGCAAGAAAGAAGGAAGTGGGAACACCTGCCTGTCCAGGAATGTCTAGCAGTCAAAAGAGACACCACAGTACAGGGAAAAGGTAAGTGACAGACTCTCAGCAGTCCACATTTCTACCATGGACTCCTGCAACCCTACCATGGGACAGCCCCTTGATCGTCACAGGCCCTGAAATTAACATAGGGAGCTGCCAGGAGATTATACTATGGCACTGCTCCAGGGAGGAAGCTCACACTGGGTTTCACATACTCCTTAAGACGTAAGCAGCTAAAGCAAGGCACTATCTTAGACCATGCACTGTTCTGGAGCCCAGCAATGCCAGGACTTGAGGCACAAGAGAAGTATGGCTGCTGCCTCTGGGGTTTAGCCATGAGCAACCTTGGGCAATCATAGCAGGTCTGAGGCATGGGTGAGGCACAGGCTACCCCAGCATAAGCTATTGCATGAGTGGCACATGTGTTCCCCATCTGCTGGCCTGGGCTGCGCACCACTGAAGGCTGCTGCCACCTGCCACCAAAGCATTCCACAGGTGGCTGGCGAGCATACTCCTGCCTACCATGGTTGGCACCTGCACTCACCATCAGGCAGCCTGAAGACAAGCCCACCTGGCCTGGCTTCACCTCCCCCAGCCCTGTGCCACAGTGTCACAGTACACAATCCAAGGACCAAAGGATTGCCTAGCACACTCCACCACCACTGGCACCTGAACACTCCTCCAAGGGGCCTGAGGTTGGGCCTACCCACCAGGCCACTACCAGCACAGCTGGCAGCCACCTCCATATGTGGGCCTGGAGACTGGCCCTCTCAGCCCATTACAGATGCCACCAGCACCGATGCACACCACATGGGCCCAGATTGTTGTCCTACCACTATTCCTGTCATGCCAGCTGCCCAGGGGACCAAGAGCCTGCCTGACTCATTGCTGCTACTATTGGTGCTTGAGTAAGCCACCTGGCGGCCCAAGAATTAGCCTGCATGGACCCACTAACACCAATGCCAGCTTCCCTTGCCCTGAGCCAAGTGCAGACACAGCCCACTGTTGCCAGTAATGGAGCCCAAAGACTAACCAACGTGGCATACCAGGCCCCAGCAAAACATCACCAAAGCCTCTGCTAATAACTTCACCCTAAGCCACCAAGGAAATCACAGATACCATTGACTCCATTTACTACTGAAGAAATGATACAGTATGCTACTGTGCACACCCAGAATCAAAGAGAAAGTGTCCTACCCAGCCAACATCATAGGCACACCTTAAGGAAAAAGTCCTCCTCTACAAAAGCAAAGTCAAAAATTTGGAAGAAGCAACTGTTATACCAGATGTATAGATATCAACCTAAGGACAAAGAAAACATGAAAAATCAAGGAAATGTGACAGCTCTAAAGGAACACTAATTCTGCAATAACAGATCCCAATCAAAAATTCATAAAATCCAGGGGGAAAACCTGATTCTAAAGCAGCTAAGTGAGGTACACAAAAACTCTTAAAAAAAAAAAAAAAAAAAAAAAAAAAAAAAAAAAAAAAAAAAAAAAACCAAAAATGTAAAGATACATATGAGAAATTTACCACACAGATTGATGATATCATAAAAAAGAACAAAGCCAATTCTGGAACAGAAGAATTCATTGGATGAAATACAAAATACATCCAAAATCTTCAACAACCGATTAGGTCAAGCAGAAGAAATAATCTCAACTTGAAGACAAGTCTTTTGAAATAACTCGGGCAAAAATGGAAAATAAAAAGTAGTGAGTAAAAACTTCATGGCATATGGGACACCACAAAGCAATGAAATACTTGAATGATCAGGGTCCCAGAAGGCAAAAAGAGGAAAACTTTTCAGTCTAGCAAGAGATTTAGACATCCAGATACAGGAGATTCAGAGATCCCTAAAGAGATAACAGTGCAAAAAGGTCTTCTCCATAGCACATTATAGTCAAACTCAGAAGTCAAAGACAAGGAGACAATTCTGAAAACAAGAGAAAAGTGTCTAGTACCTATAAAGGAACTCCTATCAGAATAACAGCAGACTTCTCAGCAGAAATGTTATATGCCAAGAGAGAATAGGATGATATATTCAAAATGCTGACTGGAAAAAAAAAGCCCTGACGGCCGAAGATTATCCAGAAAACTTATCCTTGCTAAATAAAGGAAAAATAAAATCTTTCCTAGACAAGTAAAAGCTGAGAGAATCACCACTACACCAGCCTTATAGAAAGGCTCAAGACAATCTTAAACCTGGAAGGGAACAGATGCCATTTACCATCATGAAAACAGAAAAGTAAAAAACTCACTGGAAAAGCAAATGCACAAGTGAAAAGAACAAACTCACATGGTACCACTACAGAAAACCACCAAACAACAATTACAATAAGAGAAAAAGAATATACAAAACAACCTAAAAACGACAGTATGACAGAAACAAAACATGACATAATAATAACTGTAAATGTAAATCAGTTAAATTCTGCATTTAAAAGATGTAGACTACCTTATGGGTAAAAAAATAAAACCCAACTATATGCTAACTACAAGAAATGCACTTTACCTATAGACCTATAGAATTACAACAAAGAGAAGGGAAAACATATTCTGTGCAGAGATGGACTCCAATACAATAATAGTGGGGTGCTTCAACACCCTACTCTAAGCATTAGATCATCTAGACAAAAAAAATCAGCCAACAAAGAAACATTGGATTTAAATTCACCTTTGGATCAAATGGGCCTAACATTAACACAGAACATTTTATCAAACAATTGCAGAATACACATTCTTCTCATTAGCACACAGAACATTCTCCAGGATAGACCATAGTTTAGGCCAAAAAAAAAAAGAAGCCTCAACAAATTTAAAATAAGTATCTTCTCAGGCCACAATGGGACAATACTAGAACATAATGCTAAGAAGAATTTTGAAAACTACACATACATACAGAAATTAAATAACATGATCCTGAACAACCTAATCAGGTCAATGAAGAAGAAAAAAACATGTATTGAAACAAATGGAAGTGGAAATACAGCATCTTCAAACCTGTGGGATACAGGAAAAGCAGTACTAAAAGGGAAATTTATAGCAGTAAGTGCCTGCTGCAAAAAAGATTTCAATTAAAAAAATCTAATGATGCACTTCAAGGAACTAGAAAAACAAGAACAAACCTAATTGAAAATTAGCAGAAATTGGCCGGGCACAATGGTTTAAACCTGTAATCCCAGCACTTTGGGAGGCCAGGGCAGGGGGATCACAAGGTCAGGAGTTTGAGACCAGCCTGGCCAAGATGGTGAAACCCCATCTCTACTAAAAATACAAAAAATTAGCCAGGTATAGTGGCAGGTGCCTGTAATCCCAGCTACTCAGGAGGCTGAGGCAGGAGAATTGCCTGAACCTGGGAGGCGGAGGTTGCAGTGAGCTGAGATTGCACCACTACACTCCAGCCTGGGTGACAGAGCAAGAATCAGGAAAAAAAAAAAAAAAAAAAAATTACCAGAAATAAAAATCAGAGCAGAACTAAATGAAATAGAAAGTTAAAAAAAATACAAAGAATCAATGAAATGAAGTTGGTTCTTCCAAAAAAAAAAAAAAAAAAAAAAAAAAAAAAAAAAAAAAAAACTGCTAAACTTAGCTAGATTAAGAAGACCAAAATAAAATTAGAAATGGCAAAAGAGATATTACAACTAATACAGAAAGACAAAAGCTTCCCAGAGACTTATATGAAAAACATGCTAACAAACTGGAAAAACCTAGAGGAAATGGATAAATTCCTGGATGTGTACAACCTAACAAGATTGAAACAGGAAGAAATCAAAAACCGGAACAGATCAATAACAGGTAATGAGATCAAAGCAGTAATACAAAGTCTTCTGACAAAGCCCAGCACTGGATGGATTCATTGCCGAATTCTACAAAACATAACTAATACCATAGCTGCATGTGCTGGCATCCTTGTAATCACAGCTACTCTGGAGGCAATCCTAACTACTCAGGAGACTGAGGTAGAAGGACTATTTGAGCTCATGAGTTTGAGACTAGCGTGTGCAACATAATGAAACCCCATCTCAGAAAACAAACACAAAAGTAATACCAGTCCTTTTCAAACTATTCCAAAAGAGTACCTAACTCATTCTATAAGGCCAGCATTACCCTGATTTCAAAAAGAGATAAGGACACAACAACAACAACAACAAAAACTGACAGGCCAGTGTTCCTGATGACTATAGATGCAAAACTCAACAAAATACTAGTAAAGTGAATTCAAGAACACATCAAAAAGATAACACGCCATAATCAAGTGGGATTTATCTCAGGGATACAAGGATGGTTCAACATACTCAAATCAATGAATGTGATGCATCACATCAACAGAATGAAAGACCAAAACCATAGGATCGTCTCGATAGACACAGAAAAAGTATGTGATAAATTTCAAGATTCCTTCATGATTAAAGACTCAACAAACTAGGTATAGAAGGAACACATCAAAGTAATAAAGACCATATATGACAAACCCATAGCTAACATCATACTGAATGGAAAAGTGTTAAAGGCCTTTCCTCTAAGAACTGGAACAAGACAAAGATATCCATTGTCACTACTCCTATTCAACATAGTACTGGATGTCTTAGCCACAGCAATCAGGTAAGAGAAGAAAATAAAAGACATCCAAATTGGAAAAGAGGAAGTCAAATTATCCTACTTTGCATATGACACAGTCTTATATTTAGAAAATGAAAAGAATCAGAAAACTATTACAGCTGATAAGCAAATTCAGTAAAGGTGCAGGATAAAAAAAGAAACATACAAAAGGCATTTATATTTGCCTACACTAATAATGACATAGCCAAAAGGGAAATCAAGAAAGCAATCCCATTTATAATAGCTACAAAAATAATAAAATACATAGGAATACATTTAACAAAGGAGGTGAAAAATATCTACAAAACACTGATGAACGAAGTCGAGGGGGACAAAATGGAAAGACATTTCATGCTCATGGATCAGAAGAATGTAAAATGACCATACTTCCCAAAGCAATATACAGATTGAATGCAATCCCTATCAAAAATACCAATGTCATTTTTTTACAGAAATAGAAAATCCTAAAATTCATACAGAACCAATGAAGACCTAGAATAGCCAAAGCAATCCTGAGCAAAAAGAACAAACGTGGAGACATCACACTACCTAACTTCAAATTATAATACAAGAGTATAGTATACAAAATATCATGGTACTGGCATGAAAATAGACACATAAACCAATGGAATAGAATAGAAAACACAGAATAAATACATGTATTTACAACCAGCTGAAATCCTAGCACTTTGGGAGGCCAAGGTGGGCTGACTGCTTGAGTCCAGGAGTTTGAGACCAGTCTGAGAAACATGGCAAAACCATGTCTTTACAAAAAATAAAAATAAAAATCAGCTGAGCATGGTCGTGCATGCCTGTGGTCCCAGCTACTGAGGAGACTGAGGTAGGAGGAGCACTTCAGGCTGGGAGGTCAAAGCTGCAGTGAGCTGTCATCGCACCACTGCACTCCAGCCTAGGAAAGACTTTATGTCGAAAACCTCCAGTGCACAGACAACAGAAACAAAAATGGACATAAGTGGTTATTCCTGCCAGTAATATAAAAAAATAGACAAATGGGACTCTATTAAACTGAAATCTGCACAGTAAAAGAAACAGAGTGAAGACACAAACCTGTTGAAGGGGAGAATATATTTGCAAATGTCCTCTGACAAAGGAATAATAGGCTACATAAGGAATACAGCAGTTTTTGAAAATACCATTAAAAACTGGGCAAAGAACATGAATAGATAGTTCTCAAAAGAGGACATACAAATGGCCAGTAAGTACATTAAAAAGGCTCAACCTCATCAGTCATCTGGGAAATGCAAACCAAAATCACAGTGAGATATCTTATCTCAGAATGGCTATTCGTTAAAAGACATGCTGGCAAGAAGGCAGAAAAGAGGCAACTCTTACCCACTCTTGGTGGGAATGTAAATTAGTACAGCCACTATGGAAAACAGTATGGAGATCTCTCAAAAAACTAAAATTAGAACTACCACACTATCCAGCAAACCCATTACTGGGTATCTATCCAAAGGGAAGGAAATCAGTCTCCCAAAAGGATACACTCATTTGCATGTATATTGCAGTACTAGTCACAATAGCGAAGATATGGAATCAACCCAAGTGTCCATCAATACATGAATGAAGAAAATGTGGTTTATATACACAATGGAATACTATTTGGCCATTAATAATGAAATCATGTCATTTGCAACAACATGGATGGAAACGAGGTCATTATGTTAAGTGAAATAACAGGCACAAAAAGCCAAATACAGCATGTTCTCAGTTGTGTAGCACCTTAAAACTTGATATTATGGAGATAGAGAATAGAATACCAGATGTGGGGAGTGTCAGAATACATCCTAATGTTCACTATTAGAGTAGAATGATTATAGTTAGCAACAATATTTTGTATATTTCAAAATAACTAGAAGCGAGGATTTGAAATATTCCCAACATATAGAAATGAAAAATACTCAACCTGACGGATACCACAGATACTCATATTACACATTCTATGAATGTGCTCCATAAATATGTAAAACATTATGTATCAGTAAAAAAAAAAAAAAATTGCTGAAAAAAATCACAATTGAAAAATTGACTAGAGACGTTTAGTAGACTCAGAAAGAGTCATAAACCTAGGTCACTGGAAATTGATTCTGATAAGCAAAAAAGAGAAAAGGATAAAGAAATGTGAATAGAACCTAAGGGACACCATCAAGCAAACCAACATATGCATTAAGGGAGCTCCAGAATGAACAAAGACAGGCAGCAAGAGGGAGAAGGGTAGAAAACATCAAATTTGAGGAAAGACATGAATCTACAAATCCAAGAATTTCATTAAATTCCAAGTAGGATAAAGTGAAAGGGACCTGCACTAGACACATTATAATCAAACTGTTAAAAGCCAAAGAGAAAATCTTGAAAGCAGCAAGAGATACGACTTGTCACATATAAGCAATCCTTAATAAACTTATCATCAGATTTCTCAGCAGAGACCTTGGTAGTCAGGAGGCTGTGCCATGATATATTTAAAGTTGAAGCAAAGTCTCAACAAAGAATTCTATATCTGACAAAACTGTCCTTCGAAAATGAGGGAGAAATTAAGACATTCTCAGAGAAAGAAGCAGCTGGGGGCAGGTTCATTACTACTAGAGCTGCCCTTCAAGAAATTCTGAAGGAAATCCTAAAATTTAAAATGACATGCTTCAGATAGTAACTGTAAGCCATACAAAAATATGGAGATCTATAGTAAAAGTAAATACATGGACAAATTGGTTGGTATCAATATAACAGACTATTACAACTTTAAGCTGCTGATGTAATCTCTGTGTTAACCACAGAGAAAATAGTCCTAGAATACAGATAAAGGAAATGAGAATTAAATCTGGTTTTACAAGGAAAAAAAAAAAAAAGGCTCAACACAAAGGGAGGCAGTAATGGAGGAAATGAGGGACATGTGACATACAGAAGACAACAAAATTACAAAGTCCTTCCCTATCAGTAATTTCTTATTTGTTTTATTTTTTATTTTTTGAGATAGAGTCTTGCTCTGTCACCCAGGCTGGAGTGCAGTGGTGCAATCTCGGCTCACTATACCCTTCGCCTCCCAGGTTCAGGCGATTCTCCGCCTCAGCCTCCCAAGTAGCTGGAATTACAGGCATGTGCCACCACACCCAGCTAATTTATGTATTTTAGTAGAGATGATGTTTCGCCGTGTTGCCCAGGCTGGTCTCAAACTCCTGGCCTCAAGTGATTCACCTGCCTCGGCCCCCCAAAGTGCTGGGATTATAGGCATGAGCCACCACACCCCACCCAGTAATTTCTTGAAATGTAAATTAATGGAACTCCAGTCGATAGACATATTGACAGAATAGACTTTTTAAAAAGATTACAGGCCGGGCGCGGTGGCTCAAGCCTGTAATCCCAGCATTTTGGGAGGCCGAGGCGGGTGGATCACGAGGTCAGGAGATCGAGACTATCCTGGCTAACATGGTGAAACCCCGTCTCTACTAAAAATACAAAAAACTAGCCGGGCGTGGTGGTGGGCGCCTGTAGTCTCAGCTACTTGGGAGGCTGAGGCGGGAGAATGGCGTGAACCCAGGAGGCGGAGCTTGCAGTGAGCCGAGATCACGCCACTGCACTCCAGCCTGGGAGACACAGCGAGACTCTGTCTCAAAAAAAAAAATAAAAATAAAAATAAAAAGATTACAACCATGTGCTGTCTACAAGAGACTCACTTAGATGGAAGGAGATGCATACATTCAGTGTTAAAGGATGGAAAAAATAGTAATCACAGAGAAATGGCTACACTAGTATTAGACAAAATAAACTAAGTCAAGCACTGTTTCAAGAGAAAAGGGCATTATATATTGATAAAAGGATTAACAGTGCAATGCACCACACATTAACAGAATGGGGCGGGGGAGAACGACATGATCTACTCATGCAGAAAAAGAATTTTGACAAGATAAAACAACATCCTTTTATAACAAAAACACTCAGCAAAGTAGAAATAGAAGGAAAGTACCTCAACATAATGAAGTTCATATATGAAAAACCCACAACCAATCTCATAATGGTGAATGGCTGAAACCTTTCCACTAAAATCAAGAACAAACAAGGATTTCTTTTCTTTTCTTTTTTGGCCTCCTTCATTCAACACAGTATTGGAAGTTCTAGGTACAGCAATTAGGCAACAACAAGAAATAAAAGACATCTAAATTTGGAAGAAGTAAAATCTGTTAGCAAATGACATGATTGTATCTAGAAAATCCTAGATCCCACACACCCCCCAAAAAACTGTCAGAATAAACAAATTCAGCAAAGGATACAAAACCAACGCACAAAAATTAGTTGTATGTGTTTTTTAAGAAATGAGGTCTTGTTATGTTCCCCAGGCTAGAGTACAGTGGCTATCCCCAGGAACAATCATAGCATGCTGAAATCTCAAACTCCTGGGCCCAAGCAATCCTCCTGTCTCAGCCTCCTGAGTAGCTGGAACTACAGGCATGTGACACTGTGCCTGGCACTTACACTTTTATATGCCAACACTGAACAATCAAAAAAGGAAACTGAGAAAGATCTACTTAGAATAGTACCAAAAAGAGTAAAGTACTTAAGAATTAAACTTAACCGAGGAAGTGAAAGACTTGCACACTGAAAACTACAAAACATGCTGAAAGAAATTAAGACAGATAAATAAAAGGAAAGATATTCTGGTTAATAGATTGGAAGACTTACTGTTAAGACAATACTATTCAAAAGGATTGACAGATTCAATGAAATCCCTATCAAAAATCCCAGAGTTTTTTGCAAAAATAGAAAATTTCATCCTAAAATTCACATGGAATCTTAAATGACCCTGTATAGACAAAACAATATTGAAAAAGAAGAAAAAGGTTAGAGGTCTCATACTTCCTAATGTTGTAACTTGCTACAAAGCTACAGTAACTAAAAGAGTGTGGTACTGGCATAAAGACTGACATCGACCATTGGAAAACAATAGAGAAGCCATAAATAAACATTTGTGTATATAGCCAATGATTTTCAACAAGGTACCAAGATCACTCAGTGGGCAATGCAGAGTCTTTTCAACAAATGGTGTTGGGGAAACTGGATATCCACATGCAAAAGAAAGAAGTTAGACCCTTATCTAACACCATATGTAAAAACCAACTCAAAATGGATCAAAGTACTCCCAGCCCCCAGTAAGACCTAAAACTATAAAACTCTTAGAAGAAATCATAGGACAAAAATGTCACAGCATTGGATTTGTCAGTGATTTCTTGGATATGACATCAAAAGCACAGGTACAAAAGAAAAATAAATTAGACATTATCAAAATTACTTTTGTACATCAAAGGATACCATTAACAGTGAAAAGGCAACCAAAGGATCGGAAGAAAATATTTGCACATAATATCCGATAAAGGATTAATATCCAGAAAGGATTAATATCCATAAAGGACTCCTAAAACTCAACAAAAAGAACCTAATTTTAAAATGGGCAAAAGGATTTGAATCAACATTTCTCCAAAGATTTACAAATGGCCAAAACCACAAAAACACATGCTCAACATCACTAGGAAAACATAAATCAAAACCACATCGAGATGGTACTTCACAGCCATTAGGATGGTGGTTAAAAAAAACAACAAAAGTAAAAACAAAATAACAAGTATTGGTGAGGATGTGGAGAAACTGGATCCCTTGTGCATTGCTAGTGGGATTGCAAAATGTGGCAGCCAGCTACTGTGAGAAACTGCGTGGCAATTCCTTAAACCAGAATTTTCATATGATACAGCAATTCCACTTCTGGGTATATTTTTTAAAAGTAGGGGCTAGGTGTGGTGGCTCACGCCTGTAATGCTAGCACTTTGGGAGCTGAGATCAGGTGGATCACCTGAGGTCGGGAGTTTGAGACCAGCCTGGCCAACATGGTGAAACCCCATCTCTACTAAAAATACAAAAATTAGCTGGGCATGGCGGCACGCACTTGTAGTCCCAGCTACTCAAGAGCAGGGGATTCACTTGAACCCGGGAGGCAGAGGTTGTGATGAGCCAAGATCGTGCCACTGCACTCTAGCCTGGGCTTCACTCTGTCTCAAAAAAGAAAAAAAACAAAAAAGGCAGGGACTTGAAAAGATATTTGTACACCCCAGTGGGTGAATGGATAAACAAAATAGGAATACATATGTTGGGGCAAGGTAGAGGGTATTTATCCAGCCTTAATAAGAAACTTTTTTTTTTTTTTTTTTTTTTGGAGTCTGAGTCTTGCTCTGTCGCCCAGACTGGAGTGCGGTGGGCACAATCTCGGCTCATTGCAGCTATTCTCCTGCTCAGCCTCCCAGGTAGCTGGGATTACAGGCACACACCACCACACCCAGCTAATTTTTGTATTTTTAGTAGAGACTGGGTTTCACCGTGTTGGCCAGGCTGGTCTCGGAACTCCTGACCTCAGGAGATCCACCTGCCTTGGCCTCCCAAAGTGCTAGGATTACAGGCGTGAGCCACCACACCCGGCCCTTAATAAGAAACTGATACAATGCCACAGCATGAACCTTGAACACATAATGCTAATTAAGACAGACATAAAAAGCAGAAGTGTTGTATGATTTCACTCATATGAGTTCCTTAGAGCAGTCAAATCCATAGGGACAGAAAGTAGAATGGTGATTGCCAGGGACTAGGGGGAGAGGGAGAATGGAGAGTTACTGTTTAATGAGTACAGAGTTTCAGTTTCGGAATACAAAAAAGTTCTGGAGGTAGGTGATAATGATGATTGT
Source organism: Theropithecus gelada (assembly GCF_003255815.1). Classification (NCBI taxonomy): domain Eukaryota; kingdom Metazoa; phylum Chordata; class Mammalia; order Primates; family Cercopithecidae; genus Theropithecus; species Theropithecus gelada. The sequence goes on from NC_037669.1 coordinate 178,228,242, forward strand.
ATGATATCAATGTATTTTAATGCCACTGAACTGTACACTTAAAAATAGTTAAAACAGGGCTGGGCGCAGTGGCTCAGACCTGTAATCCCAGCACTTTGGGAGGCCGAGACGGGCAGGTCACCTGAGGTCAGGAGTTTGAGACCAGCCTGGCCAACATGGTGAAACCCAATCTCTACTAAAAATACAAAAATTAGCCAGGCGTGGCGGTGGGCACCTGTAATCCCAGCTACTCGGGAGGCTGAGGCAGGAGAATCACTTGAACCCAGAAGGCAGAGGTTGCAACGAGTCGAGATTGCGCCATTGCACTTCAGCCTGGGCGACAGAGTAAGACTCCATCTGGGGGGAAAAATAAAAGTTAAAATGGTAAATTTTGTTACATATATTTTACCACAATAAAACATAATATGAACTCAGCAAGAAAATGAACAAATAGAGCAACATGGATTGAACTAGAAAGAAAATATTGGCTCAAATAAGCAAACTATGGTATGATTCAATTTTTATAAAAATTGGGTAAAAATCACACTGTTTAGAAATACACACACAGTGTGTATAAACAAAAAAAACCCATAAGGGGATGGTAACTCCAGGAAGGCATGGAAAGGGATAAAATTGTATAGGTGCACAATAGTGGCTTTTAAGGTACTGGTAAACAGGTTTCTTTGCTTAAGCAGTGGCTACAAGGGTATTCATAATTATTCCTGGAGTTGTACATATGTTTTATGTAAATCTCCTGACACATAACATTTCACAATTTTAAATGTACCCCCAGCCCCAAAAGAAAAGTGAGCCCTCTCCATGTTTTACCTTTCAGATGGTATATGCTTTGTAGTCAGACTGGAAAAATCCAACAACATAGTGATTACTTTTCAGTCTCATTGAGTTTTCTTCTTTTTCTCAAAATAGCATTTGTTCCACCTTCTCTGTCAGAAATAAGATGGTTCCAGGTACTTGATTCACCCAGACGCTTTAAAGACTGTGGACCTACGTAGGCTTCCTTTATGACTTCTGGCCGTGACTGTTTTCGGGAAACAACACTCACTGGGTAGGAGTTAAATGTTCTTATAGGACTTATCAGAAAATATTCATAAATGTTCATCTGGTAGATTTTTTAATGTGTTAAATACTTTTTTCGATATAGATATGATTGCTCTTCATATCAATAATTAGAAATATCTAACCAGGAAAATTTGAGCTCACTTAGAGCCACCAATCTAATAGAACTGTTGAATCCCTGAAAATAAAACACAGACACAGATATGTATTCAATCGAAATATATTTGTCTACTATCTACAAAGTGTGAACAACTGGTCTTAAGAAAGCAGACAAAAGGCACAAAATTAGTATTACTACAGAGAGGCATTCATGCTATCTGGATTTTATAAATATTGAAGTGGCACAGTAAAAAATAAATTAAGCATTCAGCAAAAACCGGGTATTTCATTTTTTCCTTGCTTTGTATTTTGGTCACTCCTTTGACCTCATGTGTAAAGACTGAAATTTAACTGAAACCATGGAATATTTATGCAGGCGTTATGTATGTTTTAATCACAGTGCTTTCTTGCAGAGTTTGGGTTAACCAGAGAGGTACACTTGAGGAAAAAATAATCCACAGGAAATTCTCTTCTCTTTCCCCAAACTAAATACAAGATTGAGGCTGTGGCTGTGCATGTTTTCATGTGCATATGTGTATTTAACTTCTAAAGCCCTTTTTCATCACAAAAGAAGTCTCCATATGATTGACTGGTTTTCTGATGTAAAAGAAGCAACTTCTCAAAAATGTATGACTAGCGCTGTGACCATGAGAGATGGGTGGAAAACTCCTTGGTGGGCCTTGGCTCTTGGTTGTCCCAGACGTGCTCCATCCTGCAAGGCTCTGGCATAAATCTTTAACAGCTTCCTGCCAACCCCCATCCAACAGGAAATAGTTGCTTATCTTTCTTGGGCACGGACAGACAAAACACTGAGGTGGAGAGGGAGGTGAGAATCACAATAATTTTGAAATGACAGCCACCCATACTTCTACTAGGAATGAGCCACTTTCTCCTATATGGACAGTGATTAGGCCATGCCAGTTCACCTTCATTTTGACAGGAGTTGACTAAGTGAGAATATCTTTGTGAGTGTAAAACATTTTTGGCAAAGTGAAAAATAGAAAACTTCAAACTTCATTGATAAAAAGGAGCTTATGTTTACGCACTTTAACCTTTAACCTTGGTGAGTGCAGTATTTACATGTGTAATCATACTCAGCAGATGTGTACATAGTGCATGTGTGTGAACATATACAGTATGTACATACACATGCCCCAAATGGCTCTTGAATAAATTCATTCCTCTAGCAGAGTGTGGGGGTGCACTTTTCATAGTAAATAATTTCTCTGTTATCATTTCTTGGATTCTAATACAAGGTCTCAGTGAATGCCAACAAAACCCTGATAGTCTACTACTTTAATATTCCTACAAAAACAGGGCTATATGGGAAAGCTCTACGCCTCCACCCCATCAGTGTGCCTTCCAGAGGGGATTGAAGTATACCCAGCCATCACCCTGCAAGAGAAGAAAGGAGGCATTATTACATGGAGACCTCTCAACAGGGAAAGGGGGAAGGAAGGATAACTGCAGCCAGTCTGTCTCTGTGTCTGCCCTGTCTTAATACCTCACACACAGGCCAGGCTGCTGGCCTCAGTACCCCTCCCCAGCCCAGCTGCTCTTCAGAGACCTAGATGACCTTGACCTTCCCACCCTGGCATGGCAGGAGGAAACCCCATGAAATGAGCAAAATAAAAGGGGAGCTTGGTTGGCTTCCATCAAGGCTGATTACTTGACCAAAAAAAAGCACTTTGACAGTGGGACAAGAGAAAACAGAGTAGCTAGATGAATGGCCAGGGGGAAGAAAAGGCAAGGGAAGTGACTTCCAGCCCACCAGCCCACAGGGGAACACCCAACAAAGGCTTTCTCCAGCAGGCAGTAGTCACAAACAAATCAGCACAGGCCAATCAAACATCAAGTGGGAAAAAGGCCAAGAATTAAAATGGTATTAATACATACCATCTAGTTATGACTAGAAGGCGCTATACTGAATAACTGTGCTGGTGTTCAGATGACTCTTATTCCTTACATGTCCCCAGCCCTTCTGTTATGGACATACTGGCTTTTCTTAAACCCAGGAAGAACTGTAAATGTTTTTTTCGATGTTGTTGCTGTTTAATGCACAACCTTCCGCAAAAGTCAGACAAACTAGCTCTCTCAAGCTACTAGCTCTCTCAAGAGAAAAGGGATCCACCTCACAGAAGGATCTTTCGAGGTTTTACCTCACCTGGGCAGGGCTCCCACACAGGGTCCCCACTCAGTGACCCATAAAGGCAGAGTCTTCTCCAGGCAGCTTTCCTGTCTGAACCAGAATCCAACCTTGAAATCTCCTTCAGTCCACAACCCACGGTTCCTGACTCTGGGGAGAACAGTGGTGGCTCCCTGCTCTTAACATGAATCTACCCCAGTTAACCTACTATGTTGCCCTAACTCACTTCTCAAGAGCCTTGGATGTAGACAGAATAATCCCTCTTTGTAGCAGAAGTCAGGGGTTAGCAGCACCTGGGCTAAAGAAAGCCCACAGATTCATTTTGATTGGCTCCTGATATTTAATTTTTTTTAATTCTTTGACCATGCAAATATGAGATTTCTCATAAAAATTCAGATTTCTGGCTCCTCATGAACAACTAGACAACCTGTTATCACCGGGAGATGAGTGGCATCTGCCCCAGTCCTCACCGGCCTGCTGCCCATTGATGTTGCTGGGTTCCTGTGGGCTTGCTTTAAGACACGTGGCTCCTACATATTCATAATGTCCAACTCTGTTCTCAGAGTGCTTCCCAATCCCTCCACAACTTCAAGAGGGTAAGGGCTTCAGCTGGGCACACAGTGCCTTGCCCACTTGCCCCGATATTATTTCTAGCTTCCAGTGTCACATTTGCAGGTGACAGCAGCAGCATTTTAGGCACAGGACTCAGGCTGGCCTTCCCCTGCATGACTAGCCCTTGTGGACCACAGGAGGCAAAGCTCTGAAAGGCAATTCTTCATCAGTGAGGGCTCCAGCCCACCCAGGTGTGGAGATGGGCTGTGAGGCACTCCACAACTAGTTTGTTACTAAAGATGATGTAACAGGGGCCATGATGGTTTTGTTTTTAAAAATAGAACAGTATCCAGTCTGCAGTCCCATTCCGTTCCCTCGCAGGCAGGCTGACATGCTTTTCTGACATAGGGATACTGGAGGGGAAGTGTCAGTTGCTCGGTTCTGCCTTCCAGAAGGTTTCATGAATATTGTGGCAGAAAACCTGTCCTGAAGCCTGATCCAAAGCTGGAGTCAGAACCAAGATGCCCCAGTCTATCCCTGCCCCTGGCTGGCATTTATCCAATCTGGGGGGTCAGCAAGAAAAACCCATCTACCCTCTCAGGACAAGTTCTCTCCTGGGCAAGGGCCCAATGACAGACGGCAGAGTTACCTCCTGGATAAAATATTTGGGCTTCCATGGTGCGCGGAGGTTCTCGCGCTTCCGTTCCTCTACCCGTTGCTTCTCCTCCAGGTGCCGCTTCTGCTCGGTGGCTGCGTCAATGTCCCCCAGCCGCAGGTATCGGGTCACCTCCCGCCAGAGGTTCCTGGGGATGGGTGGAGGAGAGGAAACAAATCAGCCAGGCGAGCTGGCTGCAAGCTAACAGAACTCTGCCGGGAGCAGCCAGAGCAGCAAGGGGCATCTAGGTGAGCCCTCTCTGGGGTAGCTCATCCCAGACACCTCAAAGACCCCAAGAGCCTGGATTTGAACCCAGGGCTACCCAGCTCCACCTCTGTGCTGTTTCTACTCTCCACTTGTACCAGGCAGCATGCCTTTCTCAGGGCCCGGAGTTTCTGGAAATCAAATCTAAGAGTAGTAGTAGTAGGCATTCTGCTACTACTACAAACAACGATAGCAGGCATATATGGCATTTGCCATATTTCTAAGCATTTTACATACATAAACCTATTTAATCCTCACAGCAACCCAATGACATATTATAGATGGTAGATTCTTATCTCCATGTTACAGAGGAGACAATTTAAGGTCTACATAAGGTTAGGTGACTTGCCCAAGGACAGCACACTAGTAAATCAGAATAAGACCTGCTTTCCCACAAGGGAACCTGGAATTAGGGGTTAGAGGCTGATGCATGTGTGGTGTGTGGGTATTTGTGTGTGCATGCTTATAGTGCGGGATCTCTCTTCTCCCCATGTGTCTACACAAAGCCACTTCTCTGCTTCCTGCATTCATTGTAGAACGCAGCCTAAAGGTAGTGAGGCCAGGCTGCTTGGTTCACTACCCCTCTTCAGCCCAGCTGCTCTTTGGACACTCAGATGACCTTGACCTTCCTAACCTGGCATGGCAGGAGGAAACCCCAGGAAATGAGCAAAATAAAAGGGGAGCTTGAGTGGTTTACATCAATCAAGGCTGATTACTTGGCAAAAAAAGCACTTTGACAGTGGGACAAGATAAAAGGAAAGTAGCTAGTGTTTAACACTACTTTGTATTTGGCTTATGCTTTACACACAGCTTTCCTCCTCAGGACGTCCTTGGGACCAGCCTGTATTCAGACATACTCTGTTCTAGGGAGAAAGGAAAGGAACCATGATAAATCAGAACACCACCACCTAAGCACTTCCTCACTTAAATGCACCAGAAGGTCAGATTTCACAGACGAGGAACTGTCAGAATGCCAGGTGGTGGAGATTCCCTCCCTGGCTTCTAGAAAACGAGGCCTCTTCACCAGGGGCCAGTGAATGCCCATCATTAGGTCCTGGGCCAGGGAGCACATCTACAGCAGGTGTCCTTAACCCTTTCCCCAGCAAGGGCTCAGAGCAGCAGGAAGGCTTGAATGCTGGCATGGTCAGGCTGAGGACAGGCGGATGGGGCTGCCGGTGAACTAGGGACAGCCAGCAGCACCTCCTGGGGGTGCAGACGCCAACAGAAGAAATCCCATAGTTCCCATAGGCTAATAAGCAACAAAGAGTCTTAATAAGGAGTAGCTAAACTACTCTGATATCCCTGGAGGAAAAGTAGCAGGCGATCATAGTTTTGTTCTCAACAGCCAGATCAGAAACAACAGTCATGTTATGATATGAACCACAGCTTTCCCCATTCTGGGAATGCTTCATCAGAGGCAGTGTGGCAAGGGGATGGGTTTCTTCCCTCATTGCAGTCTTTCCCTTGTCCTGCTACTGCTGCCCAACAGGATGGACTGAAAAAGACAACTGGTAAGAGTCCAAGCTCTCCAGTTAGACACAGAGAAAGGCTGTGCTCACTGTCCTCAAATAAACTGATTAACAAGCAAGAGTGCACTAAATCTACAACGAAGCAAAGGTTCCAGGGATACTGAAGCTCTGTTTCCATTAAACCCAGTTATTAATATAATGTATTATTTATACATACTGTGGTATCCCTGCTTTGTTTCCACTTATAAGAACTGTTTCTATTTGGTTACAAATTCTTGTAATAATAGTAAAGCTTTCAGAAAATCATTTGTAATTTCATTTTAACCCTACATTGTATTTCTAAAGAGTGTATGCTTTTAGATTAGAGCAGCAGTTGGCAAACATTTTCTGTACAGGGCCAGAGAGTAAACATCCTAGGCTTTGCAAGCCATATGGTCTTGGTTGCAACTACCTAACTCAGCCATTGCAGCAGGAAAGCAGCCATAAGCCATATGTAAATGAATGATCATGGCCGTGTTCCAATAAAACTTTATTTACAAAATCAGCCTCAGGTTGGATTTGGCCCACTGGCCGTTTGCTGATGTCCTACATTAAAAAATAAAACTGGCATATTCCAAGGATATTCTGCTTCTGTGCCTGCATAAACATCACATTAAGTGGCTGCATTATATTCATACCATAGCCACAGAATAGATATATGAATTGAATGGATACTTCATAGTTTACTTAACCAGTTTTCAAATATTAGACAGGTGATTTCTCTTTCTTTTGCTGCTTAGTTTTTTTTAAACAAAGAACAAACCATTTTATGTTGTTTAAATTTTTTCTGAATTTAAGAGTTTGTCCTGAGAACAGATTCTTAGAAGTAGAACATGAAATTAAAGTGGATTAATGAATTGAAAGCTACTGATCCATGCAGCTAAACTGCACACACTCCTACTAGAAGGACAGGGTATAGAGTGTCAGTTTTACACTTTCCCAGCATTTAATTTTTTTTTAATAACATTGTTAATCTGGCAAGAAAAAAATAGTATCTCATTGACTCACTGTGCAGTTCTTTGATTACTATCAACTCTCTGTATTTACCTTTGCAATTAAGCAACAGATCAGTTGACAAAACTTTTGCAAGACAAGCAGTAAAAGTCTGCTGAAGTCTATCCTCACACCCACCCCATGACCGCAGAATGACTTAACTGAAAGCTGAAAGGTTCTGCTCCTAAGTGACACACAGTAGAAAACTAAAATATCTCAGGAAGCCAGGAGAACATGATTCCTGGCCTGTTTCCAGTCGCTAAGCTTTCAAAGTCTTCTTTCTTCTCTGTCCCTTGAGTCAAGTGCCCAGCATGACTAAGCTGGAGAGGAAGACAGCCCAATTCTCACCTGGACTCCATGGGCCCCTGCTTCTCGAGAGGTCTGATCTTCTTGGGATACACTGGCAGTGTGGTTGTGTCGATGACTTTGGTTTCTCCATTGCTGTAGGTGAACTCTAAAGTACCATTCCATTCCCCATGGGCTTTACAAACAATGGTGTTGGTTGGGTTGTGCTTCACTTCTGCAGTAACCCTGAATTAATGAGTCAAATGAACACACTTTGCAAAATGATAAAAACAGAGACTTCAAAGGTACACCCATCTATAGAGATTTTTTTTTTTTTTATCAAGAATGGGAAGGAGGGATTGTTTTTGGAGCTTTGCTCAAAGACTAGCTCTTAAAAGATGATCTAATATCCTTGAACAGCAAAAGAAAGCATCACTGGAAAAAAAAAAAGTCTATAGATTAGTTAATAGTAATACAGCAATGCTAATTTCTTAACTGTAATATTCTGTAAGATATCACTGGGATGAAAATCAGGCAATTCAAGAAAAACAAAATACGTGGGAAGGGGACGAGAGATAAAAGACTACAAACATGGTGCAGTATCTATAGCTTGGGTGATGGGTGCACCAAAATCTCACAAATCACCACTACTTACTCATGTAACCAAATACCATCTGTACCCCAATAACTTATGCAAAAAATTAATTTTTAAAAAAAGGAAAACAAAATAGCATATACTCTCTCTTCTCCAAAATAGCATCTAATAATGCTACATTTTAACCCTAAAAAGACTATAAGAGTGTAGGGTGAGCTTTTCAATCCTTAAATCAGGTCTATTTTGTATGGGGTCAAACATGGTTGCCCACAATCCCAACAGAGCTTACGTTGGAAAAGGAGGGAAATATCCACTCCAGCATCCACACATCCCCTGAATGAAGGCTGAGCAGAACCTAGAGTCTCAGTCTCAATCAATACCTTCCTCTCACAGTAGTGGCTCTGAGGAATGACTTCAACCTCTCCTTTAGAGGGCCTTTGTGGAGATTTGTGACCTCTCTTTCACCTGCCTTGCCTGTGGGAATTCCAAGTGAAAGCAGACTCCCAGCTCCCTCTCCACCACTGAGCTTTCTGCGCAGTTGAAGGAACACCGCAGAAACAGGGACACCTGCCCCAAAGCAGCCACGTGTAGGGTCTAAACTCCCCTTTTCCTTAAGGCCCAGCTCAGGCCGAATTTAGAGTTTTCAAACAGACTGGGAGGCTTTCTCCTTGAGCCTAAAAACAGTCAGCAAGGCCGAGGCTCACAGGCAGGTATGAGGCATCTTCTGGGTTGCACACAGTGGAAAGGTGTTAGTGGCATGCTGGTAAATATTTAGCAACTGGATCTCCAAAAGGGAAAACACCTGATTTGTACCATTTGCCAATTTCTGTGATGCCTATCATGGCTGATTTCAACACCAATATGATAGCACTGAACGTGAAATACACACAAATCAGTTCTCACGAGCTGGTGTGTGCTGGTTCCAGGTGCCCCCAAAGGGTGTCCACATGCCCCTGTGACACTCTGACACACTCACACTAATGCCATGCAGAATAATGCTTTCCAAGAAAATGGGCAAAGATGGAAGCTTGTTTGTATAGTATATCTTGCTTATGCAGTAGAGCTGTGCTGAAAGAGGAATTTTTTTATAGCTGCAGCAATAAAAACAATTGTATGCTTCCTCAAACAGCAGACCTCTCCTTCAATGACTTAGACTTGGGCTTCCCAAGTTTTTCAAAAGAAAGAAAGGATCCTGACCTCATGGATGCATGACACAGAATTGAGGACAGTGTAGCCAACTAATGTGAAATGGGGAACTGTCTGGCTATGTCTGGGTTCAAAGATTCAATCACTTTAGAGAAAAGCAACAAACTGTGGCTTCAGAAGGGAGAGTTTATTCCAACAAACAGAAGTGCTTTTATTCTCTGGCGTCTGCTCTGCAAATGCGTCACCAAAGATTCAACCTTAAGTTTAGAGTGGGGAGGACTCCAAAAAACGGCCATGTAAGGTAGGGAAAAGGCATCTCTTTTGGAAAAGATCTTAACAATTTTATCTTGATTTTCAACTCATCCCATTACTGAAACTCAGTCTTCTAATAGTGAAAGGAAACTCAGGGCATCGTGTTAAGACAAAGCCAGAGCCTCTCCAGCCAGCTCCTACCTGTGGACTTTCCCTCCATAGAAAGGCTTCGTGTGGAATATCACCGTCGCTGAGTACCCAGTCTTGGCACAGTTGATGCTGACTTTTCCTCCGAGCTCCACCCATGGGATGGTGAGAATGGACCGGGCGTAGGCACTAGGCAGGGTGAATACGTACTCCTCCCCATGTTCCAGGAGCCTCAACACACCTCCAGGGAGAGAGGAGGGAGAGTTAGCCATGCAAAAACACCAAGAGGGCACGGGGGATCAGAAGAAATGAAGACGGGAAACCACAGAGCCTCTTGCACAGATGTCACATATCCCACCTCTGCAGAGGTGAGCTGCTCGTTCATCATGGGCTCTACTGTGTGAAAGGCACTGAGAATACAGCAGTGAATAAGACAGACCCACTTTCTGCCCTCAGAGAGCAGAACAGAAAGGTGGTCATTAGTCACCAAAGGAACACAAAATTATAACAGTGATAAAGGTGGGAGGGCAAGGCGGCCAGCACAATGGAGGCCTCCAAGAGGAGAGACTCACCTGGTAAGGGAAGGTTTCCCTAAGAAAATGAACAGGGGAAGGAAGAGTGTTCTGGGCAGGGGGGAAAGCATGTGCAAAGGCCCTGGGGTAGGAAGGAGCCTGGTAAGTGTGAAGAGGCTGGGAAGAGGGCCCACATGCAGAAGAGAGATGGTATGTATAGGTTTGGAGGATGACCAAGTCGGCAGGGGCCAGACCTTGTCTTTTAAACTTCTAGGAAGAGTTCTGCCTTTAACCCGAGAGCTACAGAGACAACCTCAATGGTTCTCACAAAAATAGAGAAATCAGGCTGTACAGCTGCTGTCAGCAACCTCGGGAAAGACACCTGCCAAGAGTGGGAATCTAACACTTACTGCCCACCCACCTCCAGAGGAGGGGTTCTCCAACCTACAACCCAAAGTGGGAAAGGCCTTATTCCTCTTGAAGCAATGAAGAATTAGGTGGGTTTGTTCATTTTTCTAGGGAAGGGAACGGCCACAGTTTTCATCAAGTCCTCAAAGACCACCCCCAAGGTATAGAAGCTCCCAGGACTGCTGTAGAGTTGTATACAGAGGCCCTATACAGACTGGCAGAGGCTCTGAGACCCAGCACGACAGCTCTCTTAAGATCACGTCTCCACAAGGCACCTCTCAGTCTCCCATCCAATACTCTGGCACTTGGCTCCCTAAAGATGCACATTCTCAGCTCCACTCCAGCTCACCCCAGGCCTCGCTCTAGGGCTGCTCTGAGCCTTGTCAAAAGCACTCTGAGCCTTAGGAGGGTAGAGGACCAGGGGTGGTTAGTGACGGCACCTTCCTGGGCTTCCAGTCCTCCACTGGAACGAGTGAAGAGTGGGGTCAATGGCTCCCACATGAGAGCACTTTCCAGCTGCCAGACGTTCCTGGGAGCTCCTTATGAACTATCTTCTTCAGCTCACAACGGCCCTATTTGGCAATGATTATGGTTTTAATAAGAATGAGAAAACAAACTTTTAGGAGAGGTTAAGTAATTCAGCCATTTGGTACTTCCCTCTTAGGCTAAATACGCATCTAAATCACTTAGAGCTAGAATTTGCCTAGGGGAGGCAGGGAAGGAGAGAGAAAGAGAGAGAGAACCAGAACACCAGGAGGATAGTGAGAGAGAGAAGGAGGGGGATGGGGAGGGAAGGCAAGTTTCTTTTAGTACAGATGAGCTTGCCAGGGGAGTCTGAGGAGAGATGGGGTTAATTTGTACAAAGGAGTCATGATTGCTCTTAGTTTCTAAAGCCAATACTAAGATGTGTTCGACTATAGTTCAATTTACCCTGGAGAATTCCTCTAATTGCCCATGCACTACGGTATTTAGGACACAGTAGGCTTGTCCGAACCAGCAACATCACTCTCAGCTCTCAGTTAAGTCCATTAAAGTCAGTTTTCCCAATCCATGAAATACTTGGCTGGTTCTAAAAACCCAAGTTGACATGCTATAGTACGTGTTTAGGAGCCTCGATCCCTCCCAGTGTGAGGGATCCTCAGACACATGGACACATGCAGGCACCCAGGAGAAGCAGATCATGTGGGCTGGACTGAAGGGCAGATATCACAGCAGCATTTACATCCTATCTCTCTGGCTGGGAACATAATGGAATACATTTAATGCAAATCCACAAATAGCATAAGTCCACTACACCAAATACACTGCATATCAGAACAGACGGGCCTTCTCCCCTCTTCTCTGCTCCAGCTTGCTGGAGCTCTCTTGACTAAACTGATCTTGCTAAAAGTAAAGCCCAGACCACCTCTTGCTCTCACTGTTACTGATTCTTCCTTCTGCATTTTAGAGAAGAGCATCCAAGATGACCCTGGAGGCCCTGTCCTATCCAAGCAGTTAAGGGAGGAGTGTTGTGTTCTGAGAAGAATTAGACATTGGTGTTTCAAGCCTGATAGTTTCTGATCAGGACCCCTGGAGGAGAATGGCCAAGTCTGACACTATGTTTTGTTCAAAGGCTACAGTTGTATCTGACTTCTTTGAATTGGGTTGAGAAGACAGCCTAAAGCAGGTGGAAAATTGCAGCCAATGTCAAACACAGATCAATACTTGGTTCTTCTTGACCAACAGCCAGGGAAAGTGGAAGAGAGAGAGGTCACCTCAAATATCCCTCTCTCTACTCAAGTTTTATCTCCCAAGACCCTGGTTCCTTGGGTGCCAGCTGTATCCTCAGAGACTTGGAAACGGTGGCAGCTGAGAGAGTCCCCTGGACCCTGTAGAGAAGGCTACCATTCACCATGCCTTCAAGGCCTCAGAGGAGAGGGTCCACCGCCACCCTCCCCACAGCACTAATGGACTAAGACAGCCCCCAACTTAGCTATGGTTCAACTTGAAATGTTTTGACCTTACAATGGTGCCAAAGCAGTAAGTGCTCAATAGAAACCGTGCTTTGAATTGTGGTCTTTTCCCAGGCTAGTGATATGTGGAATGACCCTCTCGTGTAATGCCAGGCAGCAGCAGTGAGGCTCTTTTTCTTTTTTGGAGACAGGGTCCCACTCAGTCACTCAGGCTGAAGTGCAATGGCGCAATCATGGCTCACTGCAGCCTTGACCTCCTGGACTCAAGCAATCCTCCTGAGTAGCTGGGACTACAAGCATGCGCCACCATGCCTGACTAATTAAAAAAAAAATTATTTGTAGAGACGAGGTCTCCCTATGTTGCCCAAGCTGGTCTTGAACTCTTGGGCTCAAGTGATCCTCCTGCCTCTGCCTCCCAAAGTGAGTATAAACAACCTCCTATATAGTTTGGATATTTGATCCCCTCCAAACCTCATGTTGAAATTCGATCCCCAATGTTGGAGGTGGGGCCTAGTGCGAGGTGTTTTGGTCATGGGGAGGGATCTCTCATTAATGACTTATGGCCAGCCTAGCAGTAATGAGTGAGTGCTCGCATTAGTAGTTCTTGCAGGAGCTCCCCTGAAAGCTAGTTGTCAAAGAGAGGCTAGGCCTGTGCAGTGGCTCACTCCTGTAATCCCAGCACTTTGGGAAGTGGAGGTAGGAAGACGGCTTGAGCCCAGGAGTTTGAGACCAGCCTGGGCAACATGACGAAACCTTGTTTCTACAAAAAAATTAAAAAAAAAAAATTAGCTGGGCATGGCGGTGAGCACCTGTAGTCCCAGCTACTTGGGAGGTTAAGATAGGAGGATTACTTGAACCTGGGAAGTCGAGGCTGCAGTGAGCCATGGTCACGTCACTGCACTTCAGCCTGGACAACAGAGTGAGACTCTGTCTCAAATAAATAAATAAATAAATAAATAAATAAATAAATAAATAAATAAATTGAAAAGAGCCTGGCACCTCCCCTACCTTGCTTCTGCTCTTGCCATGTGACCCCCACTCAGGGGTTCCCCTTCCTCATCCACCACGAGTGGATGTAGCCTGAGGCCCTCGTCAGAAGCAGATGCTAGTGCCACGCGTTTTGTACAGCCTGCTGAACTGTGAGTCAAATGAACCTCTTTTCTCTCAGGTATTCCTTTATAGCAATGCAAATGGACTAGGACACAACCCATCCTCTCCAGTGTGCTGTGCTGCCAGATGATTCTGCCCAACGCAGGCTCATGTAAGGGTTCTGAGCACGTTTCAGGTAGGCTGGGTTAAGCGAGGATGTTGCTAGGCTAGGTATATTAAATGTAGTTTCAACTTAGGATATTTTCACCTTCGGATGGGCTTATTGGGACATAACCCCGTCATAAGCCAAGGAGCATCTCTACTCGGTAGTAAAATCCTTCCAGGCCAGCAGTATGTCTCCCTGGCATCATAACCTCGCCCCTGATGTCTACAGCCTTCCTATTTTGTGGTTCACCCTTCATGTCCTTAACTGGGATACCTGGGGGACTCCCACCGCTTGCACGTCTAGCAGGAAACCTCTACAGACTGGGAACACACAACAGCCACAGACTCGGCTGGCTGGTATTCCTAGTCTCATTCATAAATATAAACTTTGTAGTAAGGTAGGATTATACAGCTGTGATTTTCTTCACCATGTTTTTTCATGGAGAATATGCCACAGCTTTTTTAACACCTGGGTGAAATCTTAAGAGGATCATTCCAAGTCCTCCATCACTCACCAGCCTGGCAATCTTAACTTCTCTGTGCCTCAGTTTCCTCATCTGTGACGCAGAGACAGTGGTATCTGTACCTCCCACGGCTGTGGTAAAGATGGAGAAGGCGATTCTAAACTCAGCCAACAGCACTGCAGTATGGCACACTGCCAAAATCCTGAAGGTTTTATGTCTTAATTACTCCTCATTCTTTACAGCGGCCCCCTCTGTGGGTATCGCCACCTGGCAATAAAGAGGAAACTACAACGTCTTCCAATGGGCTATGCCTGTGAGGGATGGAAGAGACACAGGGCAGACTTTCTCTAATATAGCACTTTGCATAAGAGATAGCATCCTCCTCCCATTTGTCTTCAGAAAAATCTCTTCCAAATCAAGGTACATTTTCCCCCAAGTCCTGGGGGAGGTCAGTGAGCCTCAGAGCTAAACTGATTAGAAGGCACTGGCTAGACCACATGCCTTTGGCTTTTTTTCTGAAAATCCATAAATGTGTGTTCATTCATTAAATCACCTGCAATTATGCCTTAATACTCACTCCTTTTTTGCAGGGTTACATTTAAAAAAAAAATCTCTCCTTAACATGAATAAAAGACTATATTAAAATTAGACTTACAAATGGGATCACAAATATAAGTTACTTCTTCATTTGGCCTAACAGCTAAGAAAAGCTTTTAAAAAAACATCAAATAATCAATCCTTCCATGCACGGTTAGTCCTCAGGCTGGGAAATCTTCATTTGAAATTCCACAAAGTGATTCACCAATAAACATAAAAGCAAAGCATTAAGATTTTCAAACTGATAAACTTAAAATAATTTTGTGCCCAACCTCAATCTGAGGAACCAAAATATTCATGTGGGACATGGATTCTGGAAAGCAGAGTCACAGAAGGAACTCTGGGAAGTGTGTTTGCAGACCCGGCAGCATCGGCACTCACGAGCCCAGTGGCAATCATGTCACTTCCTCTCATTAGAACTGTCTTTCCCCACAGACTCAATTAAGAGCCTGTACCATTTACTAGGCATTGATTCAGGCATTTTGAGGGAAGTGGGCTGCAAAGAGCAGCCGAACGCCCCTCAGCTCCACAGTGGCGCAGGGTTGGGAGGGGTGAGCATCCCACACCATGGACAGAAGTCTTAGGTTGACTGAATGGTGTCAGCTCTCACTGTCAGAGCAATAGAAACGAGAGGATGGGAGAAAGCGGTGCAGTCTCTGGGGTCAACCTGAGTGAATTCAGGGCATAATGAAGCACTTCATAATAGCATTTCATTACAGTCAAATATGCCACAGCCTAAAGGCCATGATTTAAGAGATAAGCCCACATAGTTACATTCACAATTTCAAGTGGACCCATGTAAGATCTCATTTTTATAATGAGGAGATGGAAAAAGCATTATTTACACCCAATCAACAAATTCATGGAATGTGCAGGAAATATGCAAGGGAAGGGAAACTATCTGACCTCCTGCCTTCCCCCAATCAAAGGAGCTCTGAGTGTGGGAGCCAGAACCTTCTGCTTCAAAGTTTGGAGATTCTCAGAAATCGTTTGTGTGAAAAATCAGATCCTGTGTTACAGAGGACACATTTCAATTCATACAAAAGATAAGGGGATATGGCTACTGGAAGGACTTAGGCAAACTCAAGGTCTCACCAGAACGAGCCAAGAGTCCCCCAGCCCTGCCCAGGCCCACCCACAGCAGGAGAACATCAGGTGAGTGGCCAGGAAGAGCCATGTCCAGGAGAGGCCTTTCACAGTCTCTCTCCAGAATCTTCTTTCTGAACTCAGCATGCTATTGAGAAGTTCTGAGTGGAATTTTCAAGCAGTTAGAAAAAAAGCAGCAAATTCTAATTCTGCTTCATCTGCAGGCTGCATCTGAGGGCCTCAGGAGAGGGTGTTCCACGGCTTCTCACCCACGACACTGTGGTCCTGGGCTGGGTAAAGTGAATCAAGGGCTCCAGTCCCTGCCTGCTGCCTATGAGTAACGGAGGAGCTACGATCTTGAGACCTCACAGGCCTACCCTGTGGAGACACAGACATTCAACAACGGCCAACAGTAAGACAGAGTAAAGATGTCGGTTAGTTCAGGGGACAGAGGGCTAAAAGGACCTCATCACTCTCTCAAGTTCAGTTGCAGAGGCAATGAAAGGAGGCCACATGCTGTGCTGGGCTGAGGGGTGACCTGTTGATGGTGCGGTTTAAATGAAAGGGCTCGAGACACCAGAGGGAGACAGAAAGGACAAGGGTGCGGGGAAGCAGAGAGAAGACGAAGATGATGAACATGCTGTGTAGAGGGAAGAAGGGAAAGATGAACACATTGTGTGGGGAAGGGAGAATAACCAGCTTTAAAACACAATCACACACGTGACACCACTGCACACCCACCTCCTTTTTGGAGCCCACTGCTGGTGGTCGGAGACAGGGGAACAGTGACTACTATTTGGTAGGGAAGGAAGGATCCTGAAGGGAGAGACTGCGTTTCTGTAAAGAATTCCCTAAACCACTAACAATGGATTTGCAAATCTACCTTTTCAAAAATGTCCACATATTTGTCTAACGGCAAGAATTAGGGGCTCACAGACTGAGGCATTGACCCGCTACTTCAATTTAAGAATCTGGCTTGACCATGCCTTGACAAGCAGCAAGTGCAGGGAAATCCCCAGACAAAAGGCATTCTATTCACCAAGCACTTACTCTGACTAATCACAGATGCAAACTGTGTGTGTGTATGTGCGTGTGTGTGTGTGTGTGCATGTGTGCATGCGTGTGTGTGGGAGGAGGGGTGGGGGAAGAAGAGAAATAAGAAACAACTTCCCCCTCTGCTTCTATCTTTGCACTGGGCCTTCTCCACTTCCGCCTTCAGCCTATTCTTCACTCAGCCAACACGGATGCTGCTAAAATCATGTCTACCCTCCAGCAACTGCCATCTCACAGCAAACGGCAAAGTCCTTCCAGGTCCCCAAAATCAGATCCCAAAATGTGGCCTCTCCTCTCTGGCCTTATTTCCTCTCTTCCCGGCCACCCACTCACTCTGCTGCAGACACACTGGCCCCTGGCTGTCCTCAAAACACCCCAGCCACTCGCTCGCAACTTGGGGCCTTACTACTTGCTGTTCTTTTTTGCCTAGAAGACCCCTTCTTAAACCTGCTTCAGGCCCTTCCTCAGCTGCTCTATCTTGTTGAGGTTCACATTAGGGAAAACTGCAACCTCCCTGCCCCAGCTTCACTCTCTCTCCTCCTTCCTACTTTGTCTTAGTGTCAATCATCATCTATCACACTGAGGACTTCACGCACATGTCTTGTCTTCTCTCTGGCCCTCCTGCTGGAGCATGAGCTCCCGGGGGCCCGGAATCTGTGTGCTGTGGCCTCTGCTGCATCTCTGGCATTAAGGATGGTGTCAATCACTTAACAAATAAACGGATGAATGGATAAGTGAATGGGTAAATGACAGATTTATTCGAGCCACCACTGTTACAGATAAGGAGATAAACGTGTTTAAAATACTATCTGTAGAAAATGTGCAAGGAATCATCTTGCATACGGGACATAAATACAAAGTGTGAACTGCCTTCTCTACCTTCTCTAGCAAACAAACATATTTCATCTTCAAAATATTTATTATGTGGGAAATTTAGAATAAGGAATAAAATTAAATACAATGAGATGAGTCTCCTGAATACCAATTTTTGTTTTTAAGAAAAGGAAAAGGTTTTTCTACCCATATAAACCTCATAGCATGAGGCAAGCCTAAAGCAACCTACGAAAACACAGAGCCCCAGATAAGTCAGAACCAGGATTAATGTTGCTCCCATTCTTATTACAAACTTAAGAATAAAAATCAGTGTGAACAACTTCTCCCACAGGGGAGTCCTTGGCAATCTTCTCCATGCTTTCCACAGGAAGAGCTACCCGAGTATTCTAACCAGAGCTCTCAGTTCATGCAATTTCAAGAGTCCCCAGTCTGGGCTGAGACACACTTTTTGAAACCTGCCAGGGGGCTTTAACCCAAACCGTACTGCATGGTGGCAGCTCCCTGTCGCTTCATCCAAGGAGAAGGCAGAGTTCAGGAGAACAAGCAGTCACTGGGGTCAGAAAAGAGGCCGGTGAGGAAATACCTCTTGTTCCTCTAGCCCTGCCCCCCCGAGAAACACACTTGAATCAAGTTTTCTCAGTGTCAGAGAGAGGCCTCAACAGCCCTGGCTGTGTCCATGTAGGGCTCTAACCTGCCTTGACCAGGTCCCCCTTCCCTGGCCCACCGCCTGCTGCTCAACCCTGCTCCTCTGCTCTTCCTGGGCTTGTGAACTCAGGGGGCTGCCTGAACCTCCTCAGATTCTGGTATCTCATCCACAGGTCAGAGATGAGCTGAGAAATGGCCCCTGACTGAAGGAGACCCCAGCAGCTGCCCTGCATCCCC
This sequence comes from Theropithecus gelada, assembly GCF_003255815.1. NCBI lineage: Eukaryota > Metazoa > Chordata > Mammalia > Primates > Cercopithecidae > Theropithecus > Theropithecus gelada. The sequence goes on from NC_037669.1 coordinate 178,246,982, forward strand.
CTTCAATGCCTTGTGCTGAGGGCAGGATGGATATTGTTGTTAATTATGCACAGGTTCCTAGGCAAGCTGCCCCTCTCAGGCTCCTCATCTGTGAAATGAGGATAGCTGGACTCATCCAAGGTCTGCTGAGCATTCTGAAGCAAGAGAATCCTTTTGGAAATAAACTTGTATAGGGAAGTCCATCTGGTAAACAGGTAAGGATGGATGGAGATGCTCAGGCTGGAGTGGACTTGGGAAGAAGACCAGCCTCACCACTCACTCCCTGTGCCCCTCTAAGGAGCCTGGGATTCTCTACAGCACAGCTGGAAACCCTGGAGCATATGGCGGACAAATGCCCTTTCAGCTACAAGATGTCATGGTCCAGTCATCACTGGTAACAGCTCCTCTTTAAGAAGAGAGACGACTTCTGGCATCCCTCTCCCCTTGTCAACAGCAGGAAAAGCCAGACAACCCAGTCATAAATTGGGACTTTTCTAATTGGAAAATAGTTGCAATACTGCACTCTCACAGAAGATAACCTAAGCGGGGGAAAATATTCATTATTGATGAGGTTTATCTAAAGATAGATGTATTTTTACATCTTTCCCCCACAGATACAACCCACCTCCATCTGAATTGTGGAAAAGGCCTAAACTGGGTGGCCCAAGATCATCCTGGTAACAGGCGTGTCCCTGGCCTCCTGCACAAATTAATGAATGTCTCATTGGTGAACTTCTTGATCCTGATTGATCCTTGAGAGGAAGGTGTGAGGAGTGCAGCAGGAGCTGGCTGATTACTAGACCTGTGTGCAAGGAAGACCCCGGTGAAGGCCCGACATGAATGCTGAGTGCATCTGTGGGCACTCTGGAGTTGCCGTCTTATCTACGCAAGGGGGACGGCACTTTGGGGTGTAAACCTAACAGAGAAGCGGAACCCAAGAGTGGGTATTTTCCTGAATAGAATCATTGCATGCAAACCATAAATAAGGAAGAATTGTCTACATTTACAGTCCCCAATTCGTCTCCTTCCTTCTCTCTTGACTTTAGTCAGATTTTCACTAGTGCTACTCCACTGACAACTGCTGTCAAGGTCACGAGTGACCTTCATGATCCAAAATCCATGATCGCTTCTCAGTTCTCATCTTACTGAAGTAACCAGGCATCACGTGATGCAATTGATCACTGTCGCACTTTGAAGCCCTTCTTCACTTGCCTCACAGGGAGCACCTTCTCCCATTCCATTCAGTCTACTTCTGTTTCTTCACTTGCCTCGCGGGGAGCACCTTCTCCCATTCCATTCAGTCTACTTCTCTGGCCACCCCTCATCAGTCTCCTTGGCTGGCCGTTCATCTTGTGGACCTCTTCATGCTGCTTAATGCTTCAGAAATCAGTGCTCACTCAGCAGTCACATTAGTCTCAAGGCCTTAAATATTTTATCTCAGCCAGGACCCTCCCTATAAAACTCCAGCTTGCATACACAATTGCCTACTCTAGCACTCCCTTCAATGACCAAACCCTAACAACCGCCCTGAGCTCCCACACTCTCCCTTCAAAGTAGCCCAATACCCAGCCCTCAGTCTTCCCATCTCAGTTAACAGCTAGTCCATCCTTCTAGGTGCTCAGGTCAAAACCTTGGCAACACTTTCTCTCACACTCCACATCCCATCCAGAGGCAAATCCTCTTGGCTCTAACTTTAGAACCCATCCAGATCCTTACTACTCCACTACTTGTACTTCCTCCACTATTCTCCACCTGGTCCAAGCCACCATCATCACCTGCTTAGTTATTCTCACAAACTCCTCCCTAATCTCCTTGTTTCCACCGCTACCCCTGTCAGGGTCTGTTTTCAACAAATGGCTGGAGCAGTCTTGCTGAACTGTGAGATTGAGCCTGGTACTCTCCGGCTCAAAAGTGCCAGTGGCTTCCTGGCTCCCTCACTGTAAGAGCCAGTGTCCTTAGCAATAGCCCATGAGGTCCTACATAATCTGGCCACCATCACCTCCCTGACCTCCACCTGCCCCTGTTCACCCTGCTCCAGTCACATGGGCTTCCTGTCTCCATCCCCATGCCAGGGACATTTTACCTCTAGGCCTCTGCCTTGTTCTTTCTGCACACGAACTCTCTCCCAGTGATCTATAAGGCTTGCCTTGACCGCTCTTTGCCCACTTTGGGTCTTTGCTCAAAGAACACCTTAGTGAAGCCTTCCCACTGGCCAGCTCATCTCAAAGTTCAACTGCCCTCTCCCTCGTCTTCCCCAGACCCCTACCTGCTTTATGTTTCTCTACAACACTTATCGTTCTTCAACTTACCACACAACCAATTTTATTTACTTATTTCATTTCCCCATGAGAAAGAAGGAGAATAGAAGCATCATAAGAACACAGCTTTTTTTGGTCTGTTTTGTTTACTCAAGTAGCCACAGCTCCTAAGGCAATGTCAAGCATCCAGCAGGTGCTCGATAAAAATGTGCTAAGGGAATGAAACGTGCTCTTATCTCATGGGGTTTTGGAAGGGCTTCTAAGGAGCCATGTACTCTCTGAAACTCAAAGACAAATTTGGAGTTCGATTCTTTTTTTCTAGGAAGAGAATCACAGCCTTAGAGCCTTGAAGAGATTTGTGACTCAAAAATAAGTTGGAAGAACCAGTAACACAGACGCTTGAATTTAACAAGGATTATTATAGGTTTCTTCAAACAATGAATAAACTTCATTCACAGCCATTTGCTAAAATAAGAATGTGTGATCCACCAGTGGCGTGATTATACTATGTTCTTTCTTCAGAATTTCTAGCATAGAGTCGAAAGATTTGTCTTGGGAATTTTTATGAGCAGATTTTGAATAGGCAGCATGATTATCCTCATTGTCTGTGAGCCAGAACACCGGTGAGGATGAATAAAAATGTGTTTTCACAGATTTGGAGGCCAACTCTTATATTCATGCAAAGCTGAAAGAAAAACGTACCTGTAAGACGCGCACGCACATGCACAGCACGGGAAGGTCCAGGTGCGAAGGTCCAGGTGGGCGGCTGTCAGGCAGATATCCATTACCTTGGCCCCACTGGGAAATTAACAGACCTTGTCCCCAAATAACAAAACCCATCCCTTTTACCACCCAGCCTCTAATTCCAAAACAAGTTAAAAACAACAACAAGAAAACTCCACACACAAAATTATCAATCATCTACCAGGTATAGAAATGTCACTGTGTAAGAGCCAAACTCCAACACACGACATGGCTTACCTTCCCCTATCATAGAGACCCCCACGGACATGCCCATGAACTTGCTTTTGGTCCATACATGAGTGTTGACGCACAGTCTCTTCTCCTTGCACTCACAGTAGAAGCAGGAGATGGGTGGGTGATGGGACACTTGCTCAGCCACAAACCTTAGTTTGTAGCTTTTGGAAGGGTCATCGGCCATTGGGTGTTCATGACAGCCAGCAGGAGAGCGGGGAGCAGTCCTCTTAGGCTTGATCCTGTCCTTGGGAACTTCCCAGGAGCAGTGAAATGTCTCGCCTATGATGGGGTTGTAGGGCTTCTTGGCTAAAGCGCCCTTGCGGCCCTCGTGAAAGGCTGTGAGATAATACTCCACGAAGCAAATGACTCTCTCCTCTGGTGTGGCCCCAGCGGTGATGGCCAGCAGTAGATCTGGGTGCGCCATAAAATCTGCATACATCTCCAGCAAAGATCGCTTCTCCAGGATAAAGGTGGGAAGCACCACCTGCATTTGGAAGCACACAAAGTCAGACAGGAATCCCTGGGATTACATGGAAAAGCTGAAAAGAAAAGTAAAGGCTGCAACCACTGTCAAGCAAATTCAGAACATCTCCAGCCAGGGAGCAGTCTGTTTTGACTTGTGCACAAATGACAAATCAAGGGAAACAATATCAAAGAAATGAGAAGTGGCAGTGGAATCAATGGGAGCCCAGCTTTGTCAACAAGACTGTTCTAAGTGATTTTCTTCCTTGCTTACCTGGGCTAACACAATAGTCTCTGTCCCAGTCTCCACTGCCATCTCTCCCCTAGCTCTCCATTATTTAGGGATGTGAAGAAAACAGCCTCAAAGGGCTTTTCTGTATTCCCCCTGCCATCAGGCACGAACAAGCGGGGCGGCGGGGGTAGGGGAGACGGCAATCAATGTGTTCCCACAAACATGGATACTGGGGTTTGTTGGTGCCACTTCATAGGGGGTCCAGACAGACCAGGACCCACCACCAATGACAGTGTGCATTGGGAGACCTCGGTAGAAGAATGGTGTACAAGCCCCACCATGACCGAGGAAGGGTAGGACTGTAGAAAGAGCCCACCTCCAGAAGGGGGCAGGCCCATCAGCAGGCAAATGTCCACAGAGCTGCCGCACAGAAGAGGGGCCATGGTGATTCCATCTGTGAAGGTCGGTCCTCAAGGCTGGTCCAGGAGAAACCAGTGGAAGTTACAAAGCAGCCTGGCACTGAACCTGCTGAACCTGCTGCTAAAGGACTGGCAGAGTGGCTACCCCTACGTTTGTTATTGGCACCATGACTGAAGACAGAAACCTTGTAGGGGCCCGGATAACTCTGGTAGAGATAAGACAGAGACTCCTCATTGATCCGAAGTGGATCCAGGTGGTTACTCAGGGGGCTCTACAACTCCAAATGTCTGTAACCCAATGATTACTTGATCATTTGCTTTAAGTCACTTAAAGCAACTGAAGGTATTCTGAAACTGAGAAGCCCATAACTCATTACTGTTGCTGCTTTTTAAAGAAGAGAAAGTCCATTTTTCACTGTCCTAGAGTGATCTTAAAATAACTTAAAACAAATATCGAGTATTTGTTTTTTTGTTTGTTTTGAGACAGAGTCACCTTCTGTCACCCAGGCTGGAGTGCAGTGGCACAATCTCAGCTCACTGCGACCTCCACCTCTTGGGTTCAAGCGATTCTCCTGCCTCAGCCTCCTGAGTAGCTGGGACTACAGGCCCTGCCACCACACCCAGCTAATTTTTTTTATTTTAGTAGAGACGGGGTCTCATCATGTTGCCCAGGCTCATCGTGAACTCCTGAGTTCAAGCCATCCACCCACCTCGGCCTCCCAAAGAGTTATCGGGTATTAATAATCCACCCACTTAGCTGCAACACACAGCCAGCTTTAACCCGGAGCATCTCATCCTGTTCCTCCTAACGTGGACTCACAGGATTTTGAAACTGGAAAGCTAGCCCAGATCTGCTGGGCCATGCAGGCAACACGCCGGGTTCCAGTGAGTTGACCAACACCATGGGCCTGGTATACAATCCCTCTTTACATAACGAATTCTGTCCTTCCTTTCTGCAGTCCTTCACCCCCATGAAAACATTTGGGAGGCTGTATGATCACGGACCACAAATATCACACAGGCTCACAGATCTGTAACCCTGACTCTACTTCAGGATTCCAACCCCGTTCCCTGCAAATGGCTTGGATATGATGGAAGGGAGAAGAGACGCCGCTGTGGTTTGAGTTTGTCCCCTCCCAAATGTGTGTTGCAATTTGATCCCCAATGTGTCAGTGTTAGCAGGTGGGGACTAGCAGAAGGTGTGTAGGTAATGGGAACAGATCCCTTACGAAGAGATTAATGCCTTCCTTCAGGAGCGAGTTCTCACTCTCTCAGGACTGAATTAGGGACCGCAAGAGCATGCTGTTCTAGAAGTGACTTTGGCTTCCTAGACCCTTGTGCTTCCCACGTGATCTCTGCACACACCCGCTCCCTTTTCTGCCACGTTTTGACCCAGTGCATGGCCCTCACCAGAAGCCAGCCAGATGTGACACTATGCTCTTAAACTTCCCAGTCTGCAGAACTGCGAGTTAAATAAATGTACTTTTCTTAAAAACTACTCAGTCTCATTCTGTCACAGCGACACTCAAGGGACTAATACAGATGTCCAGAGAGAGACAGGCAGACATGAGAACAGCAAAGTACAGAAATTTCAGGGGAAACTAGAAAAAACCCCGTCTGCTAGAGAGGTAAAGCTTGGTGGATCTCCTTTAATGCTTTTCTATCTTTCATTTAAAAAGTATGTCAGGAGAAAATGTACCTGTGCTAAATAAAAAAGCAGCCAGATGTAAAATTGAACATGTAATACAATCCAAGAATCATAAAAACACTCAAAACGTTAACATGTCTGTCCGGGTGATAGAACGGAGTGATTTCAACACTCTTTTTTCTGAGTATCTTTCTGCTTTGCTTTTATAATACGCACAAAGAAGAAACATTATTTAAAAACACAACTATGCAAATCAATGGAGGTTTCCTAATTTTCTTTAATCCACAACTTGAAAAAATTGAGAATCTGGCTGTCCTAGGATCTCATCCAGCCAAGAAAAGCATTTAGCTTGAAGCAGCCTTCAGATGCCACCTCTATCACTTCCTATGCCTTTTTCGTGGGGACAGGTCGTCATTCAGCAGCCATCACTGTGCTGTCTGGGGGCTGCTCTTCCAATGAGGCTTCACTGGGGTCAGGCTGCTGTGTTCTCCCACCACATAGCTGTCCAATAGCAGAGTAATTGACCCCCAAATACTCATCACACTTCCCTCTTCTGCCCCAGAATCCCCCAAGGGCTCCCCTATGAACTCCACCCAGATAGGGTGGCACAGGTTGCAGAGTGTGAATTTCAGCAGCCTGGAAATCCCTTAATGAAGCCAAATCACTGACAAAGGACAGGTGGCCAACAAATGTCTGCATCTGCACCCCTTCCACAAGTGACTCCATCTCCTGCTCTCTCCCCTCCCTTCCCAGGTCCAAGGGGCCCTGTGATCAGAAGGCAGGCCAGGGAAGGGGAAGGACAGAAACATACACGGAGGCCATCAGCCCTGACGGGTATAACTTCAAACAAAGATAATTTCGTAACCTCGGCTCGTGTCTTTTTCCCCACTCTATGGCAATGGGGCTTCTGTGGCAATAATTCCACCCTGAACACGAATCCTCATGTTTGTACCCAAGATTAAAGTTAACAAGGAAAATCGATACAATGTTTACTCTCTAGTTATGTACTTTTGAAAAGGAGAAGAATTTAAGATATTTCCCCCAATTTAGTCAGCATTTCTGAACTCAGAAGCTGAAGGATTAAAAATAAATAAGTAAGTAAATAAATAAGAAAAAGAACTCTACTGGGAACCCTGAGTCATGGAATGTCAGAACCAAACGGCAGCCTTCAGAATGATTTCGTGCAACACCCTGGTGCCACAGGCGAGGGCACTATGCCTGGGCCACCCAGTGGCTGAGCCAGCAGGGAACCTCAGGCTCCCAGCTGCCACCTCCAAGTCCCTGTCATTACCCCATGACACATCACGATTATCTGTTTCTGGTTAACAAGAACATCTTCTCTCAGTGGACAAGGGAGACAGTTAGGATGTCTGAGCCACCCCAGCTGCTGTCATGGATTAAGAAGAGGGGAAAGGACCAAGCATGGTGCCTCATGCCTGTAATCCCAAGAATTTGGGAGGCTGAGGCAGGAGGATCACTTGAGGCCAAGAGTTTAAGACTAGCCTGGGCAACACAGTGAGAACCCATCACTACAAATAATAATAACAATAATTTTTTTAAAAGAAGTGAGCAAAGGAGATAGAATGGGCAAGACTGTGGGACATGAGCCCCACCTTCTAAGGCCATTTCACTCTTCCCAACATAGCAAGAAAATCCACCATTCCAAACACTATCATCAACATCATAAATGGAAGGGAGATCGTTGCAATGAAGGAAAGGCATGGGAGGTGTAGCTCCTGAACTGGATGTCCAGCCTCCTGTCATACCTCCAACTCTCCTCCACACCACAGCCAGAGTCATCTTTCTAAAATCTCTGTAAGAGATAAAGCCCCCACCTCCCTCTGGTCTCACACAATATCCTGACTGACTGCCCCCATCCCTCCCTGCACAAATCTCCCCTCACACACACACACTCCCTTTTTCTGCCCTTTCTCCTGCCCTGTCTATATGACAAAAAGTTCATCAGCTCAAGTAGCTCTCTCCTCTGTGAAGCTTTTTCTGACTGTTTCTGCTTCCAAGGCTAAAGCAACAACCCCTCTTTCCCATCCTCTACACCCCACACATATCTCCACCTGCAAGGCTTTTTTGCTTTTATTAATGTACACGTTTCAAAACTGTAGTGGACAGACACCTGACCCCTTAGTACCCAGCAAAAAACAAGACAAACAGATGAACTGCACGAGAGACACTTTTGTTTCCTTTGACACATTGAAGTTACCCATATTTTTAAATGCAGATTCTCACTCACCATGCTTTTAATTCTTCTGAATATATCCAGCCAAGTTTTCAGCTGCTGCTTCTCTCGAGGAACATGAGAATATTCACATAACATACCAACTTCTGGGCTGAAGCCAGCTTACACCGAATCTAGCTTATTTCAGGAACATGTTTTGGGGAGTAAGGAACCAGAGCCTGACGTATCAGAAGTGCACTCTAAATGTCTAATGAATGAGTAGACTCAAAACCGGTCTGCCCCACACTCTACTGGATCTCCTAAGACACCTCTGGGGCCAAAAAGAATGTGGCTGGATGACATCCAGAACGGGCCTTCAAAGGCTCCAAAGGAGCCAGAAGGAATGAAATCACTTGTATGAAGGCATCTTCCCCTTCTCTTTACCAAAAGGAAAAAAAGAGGCTCTGCTCAGCAACCTCTGCCAATTATTACTGCCCAAACTGTTTAGTCTAACTCTTAACTATGGGGGGTGGGGGGGGGAAACAAATCCAAACTGAGGAACAGTCTGAAAAAAAACAAAATGAAAGCAAAGAAAACCTGACTTGAACTCTTCAGTATCACTGCCATGAAAGGGAAAAAGGAGGGGAATTTTCTAGGCTAAAGGAGACTAGAGACATAATGACCAAATGTAACATGATCTGGGTTGGATTCTGCAGTTTTAAAAAACAGCCATAAAGGACATGATTGGGACAATTTGGGAAAATTCACCATGGGCTGAATATGAAATAATATTGCCTCAATGTTACATTTCCCAATGTGACAAATGTATACTATAATGTCCTTAGTCTTAAAAGATACTCACTAAAGGGGTAGGGAAGAACTGTCATGATGTCTGCAACATACTCTAAAATGGTTAATCGAAAAATAAACATACATGTACGATATAGTTTGGCTGTGTCCCCACCCAAATTTCATTTTGAATTGTAACTCCCACAATTCCCACGTGTCATGGGAGGGACCCAGTGGGAGGTAATTGAATCATGGGGGTGGGTCTTTCTTATGCTGTTCTCATTAATAGCGAGTAAATCTCATGAGATCTGGTGGTTTTATAAAGAGGAGTTTCCCTGAACAAGTTCTCTCTTTGCCTGCTGCCATCCATGTAAGACATGATGCTCCTCCTTGCCTTCTGCCACGATTGTGAGGCCTCCCCAGCCATTTGGAACTGTTAAGTCTGTTAAACCTCTTTTTCTTCCCAGTCTCGGGTATGTCTTTTATCAGCAGCATGAAAATGGACTAACACAATGTGTAACACACATATGTACATGCATGTGTATGGATAAAGTTCTGGAGGGAGAGAGCTTGGGAGCTAGAGAGAAAAATGGAAGAAGGAAGGAGGGAGGAGTGGAGGAGAGAGGCTGGCAGAGAGGGAAGAAGGGAGAAGAAATGCAAAGCACAAAATGTCAGTAATTGGCCAAAAAAGGTGAAGAATATATGGGAGTTGATATGGTTTGGATTTGTGTCCCCACCCAAATCTCATGTCAAATTGTAATCCCCAGTGTTGGAGATGGGGCCTGATGGGAGGTGACTGGATAATGGGGGCACACTTCCCCTTGCTGTTCTCATGATAGTGAGTTCTCATGAGATCTGGTTGTTTAAAAGTATATAGCACCTCCCACTTTGCTCTCTTTCTCCTGCTCTGGCCATGTAAGATGTTGAGAGCTTCCCCTTCGCCTTCTGCCATGATTGTAAGTTTCCTGAGGCCTCCCCAGAACCTGTACAGTCTGCAAAACTGTGAATCAATTAAACCTCTTTTCTTGATAAATTACCCAGTTTCAGGTAGTTCTTTATAGCAATGCAAGAACTAATACGAGAGTCCATTTTGCTATTCTGGTAACTTTACTGTAGATTGGAAAATGTTCAAAATAAAAAAGTTGGAGGAAAAAGAAAAAAGGTTCTACTGGGGATGCAATACCTGAGAACATAATAATTTTCAAAGACAACCTTCCCAAAATTGCAGACTGAGGGAATATGGGCTCACAGCCAACATCAAGTCCAACCTACTAGGTATGTATTCTGTACTTTGAAATGATGTGGCTTTGTCAGAGCAGGAAAAAAAAAAGAATACCTGGAGAGATGGAGCAGAATGGGTTGGGAGCAGAATTACTATTTCCTCTTTCATCTTCTGTTGTGTGTTTCACTGGAGTTTGTGCAGAACACCAGATCAACTTCAAAACCATGAACTGAACACTCTGGACAAGATGTCATACTTTTCATTAAAACAGACTTCCTAGTCTGGTCTGATTTCTTCCTGTCCTACAATCTCCTGGGCACCCTCTCCTTTTTTTTTTTTTTTTTTTTTTGTGTGTGTGTGTGTGTTTGCAAATAAGTAATTTAATCATCCATTTCTTGGACAGTGGACACCAGGGATACAGACCCAAGGAGTGGTGAGTACTAATTGGGCTGTCTGCCTCCGACAGAGGGTGAGTGATGGCCCAGCTGTTCAGACTGATGGCATCCAAATGACCTGAAATCACTGCTATGGATTTACTGAGCCATCAATAAAGACTGCCTTTTCTTCCATTAACATAATTAAGACAATGAACTATTTGGGGGGAAGGAAAAAAAGAGAGGATCTGCACTAGGGACTCAGAGAACAATTAATTACATTTAAAGTGGCATCAATCTAGAAGTAAATAATCTTCAGGTTGGGCTCTCAGGCTCTTAGAAATCTGAAATAAACAATCACCATAGGGGAAGGCACAGGACACCTGGAAAGATGGATAGTCCCCTCCCCACAACAGGGAGCACAGCTGGCCTCTGCAAATAGAAGGCCAAGAGTAGGTGCAATTTTCTTCAAAGAAACACCAGTTGCCTGGGTGCAGTGGCTCAGACCCGTGATCCCAGCACTTTCAGAGGCTGAGGTGGGAGGATCGCTTCAGCTCTGGAGTTCAAGACCAACCTGGCTGCAAGACCTTGTCTCTACACACAAAAAATGTTTTTAAATTAGCCACGTGTGGTGGTGCATACCCGTAGTCTTACTGCAGACTTAGCCATTTGTAGGCTGAGGCAGGAGGATCGCTTGAGCCCAGGATTTTCTGGCTGCAGTGAGCTATGATTGCACCACTGTACACCAGCTTGAGCGACAGAGCAAGACCTTATCTTTTTAAAGAAAAAGAAAAGAAAGAAAAAAGAACCATCACTTCTTAACCTCGGAAGTCATCTTCCTATTTTACCCTTAGATGGGCAAACACACCCAGTGCAAACAAGCAAGCAGAGAGGCCTCGACCACCACAAAGGTTCATTTATGTCCTATTTTGAGAAAACCAGGAGAAATACACGGAAATCCAATTTTACAAAATAAAGGGCAGATAATTCACACTGCAAAAGGTTTCTTGACTTAGCCAACCTTTTCCCTGGGTTTCCTTAACCTGCCAGCTCCCTTCACACCCATTTCATGGTGCCTGAAGCATTATGAACAGCATTCATTAAAATTTTTGTTAGATGGGAAGAGTTTGAAATAAAATTTTACTTTTTCCAAGAAGATATTTACTACATAGAAAGATATCTGCTGAAGTTAATGCCTGTGTTTTTCAGAGTCCCAGACACCAGCTCTGTTGGGAGCAGAACGTCATCCCTTAGCAGTGACTAGCCATGTGTACGTGGCAAATTCTTCTCCCCAGGACTCAATTCCTCAGTTGTAAAATGGAGAAAATAAAAATACCAACCTTCTAGGCTGATTGTGAGTACCAAATGGCAGTGTTAAATCCGTGCAGTGCCTACCTAGCATCCAGGAAATGCTCATTCTAGGCAGGCTCAGATTATAGACCCCTATGATCAGGAAACAGTAACCTCATTTGGAGACCAGGGAAGATACGAGCAACAGAAATTAGACACAACCTTGTCACATAATATTTCAGTGACAATGCTGAAAGCTAAAATGACTCACAATGCCCAGAGCAACCCCAGGACCACCTCTGATACTTCTATAAACAATCCGTCACCTGCTCAGAGAAAAAGGAGAAATAATTGTATAAGACAAAAACATTGCCGTGAGAATATTTGAAATATTGCAGACTTAAACTGTTCTTAGAGCTCAAGCCAGGGCACAGCACTCATTATCTTGTGTAACCTTCTTAGATGCCTGTAAGCAGGTACGACTATTCCATTTTACAGATGAGGAAACTAGCGTCCAGAGAGGTTTTGCAATTTACAATGGCTAAGTCAGTGGAGAGCTGGAATGAGAATCAATGCTGCTTGGCCAAGGCCCATGCTGGGTCGCTCAACACCCCCAAGGGGCCTGAAGACTATCGTGACTGTCACTCTTTCTAGAAGTGTGGATTGATGAGCTGCTGCCAACAGGACAGAAAGGGAGCATGGAGATCGCACAAACTGCATCCCCTCATGAAACAGATTTACACAGACAAGCTTAGGGAAGCCAGGTCTCCACTCTGTCTTGTATTAAAAGGCAAACACTTGGGAGAGATAACAGGCTTTGCTTGACAGTACACTGAAAACCAGATCCAGGGAGAAGAACAGCTGGAGGGATCTGGCAAGAGAAGTGGAAGCAGGACCAGGGAGACCAGAGATCCCTGAGGTCCACATCTCTGCCTTGAGGGGTTCATTTCCAGGATAAACACTGGCCTGCTGACCCTTTTCATTAAAATTTCCCTTTTACACAAAGGAGCTCAAGCACCACAATGTTAATCTTTGCATATTGTGATTGATGCTAGAAATCGGGCCTAATGAAATAATTCAATCAAAGGAAAAAGGCTGTATGACCAAGAAGGTGTTCACTATATCATTACCTATAACAGCAAGAAGCCAAAAAGAGACAACGTGACCAACCACAGACTATTTGTTGGGAAAGTAAATGATAACGCAGCCATATGGTAGAATGTTATATATCCATTGAAACGTACACAGGTAACGATGTCACTTTCGGTAAACCCGTGGTGAGTACATGATGTCTGCTGTAGTGTGATTCTATATACCAGGGGTCGACAAATATAAGCCATGGGCCAAATCTCCACTTGCTTTGACAACCAGTTTTACTTGAACAAACTATAACCATTCATTTCTGCATTATCTACAGCTGCCTTTGTGGTCAAATGGCAGAGTTGAATGGTTGCAGTAGATAGAACACGCTCTACAAAGCCAAAAACACTTGTTATCTGGTCTTTTATTTAATTAAATACAAAATTTTTTAAAACAATGTCTTGCTCTGTTGCCCAGACTGGAGTGCAGTGGTATGATCATAGCTCACTGCAGCCTCAAAATCCTAGGCTTAAGTGATCCTTCTGCCTCAGCCTCCCCAGTAGCTGGGACTATAGGTATGTGTTACCACACCTGGCTAATTTTAAAGTAGTTTTGGTAGAGACAAGGTCTTGCTAGGTTGCTCAAGCTGGTCTCAAACTCCTGGCCTCAAGCGATCCTTCTGCCTCAGCATCCAAAACCACTGGGATTACGGATGTGAGCCACCTGTCTGACCTTTTACAGAAAATGTTTGCCGGCTGTGTGCAATGGCTCTTGCCCGTAATTCCAGCACTTTGGGAGGTCGAGGTGGGCAGATCACCTGAGGTTGGGAGTTCAAGACCAGCCTGGTCAATATGGTGAAACCCCATCTCTACTAAAAATACAAAAATTAGCTTGGCATGGTGGTGTGCACCTGTGATCCCATCTACTCAGGAAGCTGAGGCAGGAGAATCACTTGAACTTGGGAGGCCGAGGTTGGAGTTAAGCCGAGATCACGCCACTGCACTCCAGTCTGGGTGACAGAGCAACACTCTGTTTAAAAAAAAAAAAAAAAAAAAAAAAAGGTTTGCTGACCCCTGCCCTATATTATCCATATATTTTATATTCTTTTGTATCCATTCAACATTTAATTTTAAAATTAATTTTTTAAAAAGTTTCAGTGAACATTGCTATGATTTTTGACACATGCAGTCAATGCTTTCTAAAAATGCAATCAATTTATAATGCCATCAGCAAGGAGTTGGGGCATCATTTTTACCCTGTATATGCTAAATATGTATCTACTATTTTGTTGCTGATTTAGAAGGTCTAAAATAAGGTCATTTGTTTCTTTGATTAGTAACAACTTAAACAATTATTTAAGAGTGATAGAAAATTATCTCAGCAAGCTTCTCTAACAAAACATGAATCTTTTTTTTTTTTTTTTTGAGACGAACCTTCGCTCTTGCCCAGGCTGGAGTGCAATGGCACAGTCTCGGCTCACTGCAACCTCTACCTCCCAGGTTCAAGCGATTCTCCTGCCTCAGCCTCCCGAGGAGCTAGGATTATAGGCGTGTGCCACTACGCTCAGCTAATTTTGTATTTTTAGTAGAGACGGGGTTTCTCCATGTTGGTCAGGCTAGTCTCGAACTCCCAACCTCAGGTGATCCGCCCACCTCGACCTCCCAAAGTGCTGGAATTACAGGCATGAGCCACCGTGCCCGGCCTCAAACCATGAATCTTGTCTAACGTGTTCTTGACTGATGAGCTATGAATTGGGTCTCTTTAGGCTAGGGACCTCATCACCAGAGCACAGCTCAATCCACTAGTTTTGGCCACAATCTGCATCCCCAACCTCCTACCTATTCTCTGAAGCCAGCTGTGCTCTCTGAAAGGATTCAAAATACACTGTTCGATATTTTTCTATATCTATAACATTGGAGTTCAGACTACATCCTCTGAGAAATCCATACAGGGTTACAAACAGACACACACATCCTAGGCTGCCATTATCTTTAACTACCACCCATAAGCTCAAGTTCAAGCATCCCTCTCTCTGCTATTGCCCCATATGTCCCATTCACCCCATCCAGTCTCTAGTCCTACCAGCACCTTTGACCCATTGACCTTGTACTGTCCACCTCCCCGCTGTGGTCTCACTTCCCTCCACTCCCAGTAGAGTCCCTGGCCCAACCCTATACTTACTCCCTTTGATCTGCCTCAAGCAACAATGCTACTCTCTCCCTCCATCCAGGCAACTAACCGAGAAAACCTTAACTCTGCTTAATCCAGCCCCTCACATTCTGTATATCTCAATCTGGCAGCTCAACTTTCTCAGAGAAACAGAGACAACATGCAGACTCTGAGTTTAAATTCACAACCTCAAAACCTTAAGTGGCCCCCTGGTGGTGTGTGACAATCCTCCTACCTGCTTCGTCTCCCCAACCACTTATTTCCTGTCTTCTCCCTTCTCAAACCTCTAATAACTCTTTGCTCTTTTTCACTCCCAGCTGGTCACTTTCCTGCTTTTCTCACTGGGAAAACTGAAGCAGTCCGGAAAGTTCACTTGATAATGATAACAGCAAACACAGCATGCACTCTGTGCCAGGCACTGCTCTGAGTCCTTCACACATCACTATGTATACATACAGAGTGGCCCTATGAGGAAGGTACGATTATCAACCCCCTTTTAAATGTGAGAAAACAGAGGCACTCAGATGCAAGGTAATATATAGACAGGAACTCAGTGAGATGCCAGCCCAGGCAGTCTGGCTCAGAGCCATGTGCTTAATCACGAAGGTCTCCTGCCATCTTCTGGTGTCTGTACCCCTCTCTCTGCCTGCCCCCACTGCTGCAATGGATGGATTATCCTATCTCTGGCCAATTCCCCTTCCATGCACTGGATCCCATGCCCTCTCACCTCCTGAAATTCCCGCACTCATCTGCTTCCTCTCTCCTGTAGCATTTTTTCCTGTCTCTTAATCCCATCAGCATTCAAGCATCTTAAGAAACCAAATCTCCCTTAATTTCAGATACTCCTACAGGTTCCACCCAATTTTCTGTTCCCTTAATATCAAAGTTCCTTTAAAGAGCTATCTTTACTCCCTGTCTTTATACCACATTTTTTCCCATTCTCCCTTGAATGCACTCCAATCAGACTTTGGCAAAGCCAAATACAAGGGTCCATTTGCAGGCCCCAGCTTTCTGGACCCATCAGCAGCAATTTAACACAACTGATCAATTCTTTCTTCTTGATACTCTCTCTTCACGTGGCTTCCACAACATCACACTCCTCTGACTTCTATCCTACTTCACTGGCTGAACCTTCTTAATCTCCTTTGCTAGATTCTTCCCATCTTCCTGACCCCTCCGTGTTGGAATATCCCAGGACCCTGTAATTGGATATTTTTCCCCATGTCTCTACCCATTCTCTAGAGAAACTCATCCAGTCTCATGGCTGTGAACACCATCTATACATTGTTTCCTCTCAAACTTGTACCTGAGCCTCACTCATGAACTCCAGATTTGTATATATCCAAATGACTACATGTCTTTTTGAATGCCTAGTGGATGGATATCTCAGATCTAATCAGATCCAAGACTGGATTTGTGATAGCCCCAACATCTCCAACCTGTTCTTCCCTAGTCTCCTCCTCCTCCATAAAATGGAGTGGTAATCTGTTACATTGGTGACTTCCAATAAACCACACCTCCTGGAATTTACACTTTTGCATAGTCCTCCTTCAATCTGGCCTGGATCTGTGACTTACTTTAATAAATAAAATAGAAGTGATCTTGTGCCAGTTTGGGGCCTAAGTCTTAGGAAGGCTTATCCGCTTCTACTTTTGCCATCTTAGAAGCCTTGAGCTGCCAATTAAGAAGTCTGGTGACCCAGTTGGAGAAACCATGTGGGAAGAACACATGAAGAGAGAAAGGTCCTAAGACTTCACGAAGAAAGAAGAGCCCAGCTCTTCTGGCCAAGTCCAACTCACCAGCGAACAACAGGCATGAGTGACCACTGGCAAGACCAGCATAAGAGCTGCCCTGCTGAGCCCATTCCAGATTGCATAACCATGAATAAAAAAAATTTGGGGATGGTTAGTTACCAGCAATAGATAATTGAAACAAATGGCAATTAATAATAAATGGCAATTAATAATAAAACAATAAAACAAATGGCAATTAATTATTATTATTATTCTAGCTGTTCAGGCCAGAAATAAAAGAATAAAACAAAATTTAAAAACACAATAAAACAAAAAATAAAAAACAATAAAACAAATAGCAATTAATAATAATAATTATTCTAGCTGTTCAGGCTAAAATTTTTTTTTTTTTTTTTTTTTTGAGACGGAGTCTCGCTCTGTCGCCTGGGCTGGAGTGCAGTGGCCGGATCTCAGCTCACTGCAAGCTCTGCCTCCTGGGTTCACGCCATTCTCCTGCCTCAGCCTCCCGAGTAGCTGGGACTACAGGCGCTCGCCACCTCGCCCGGCTAGTTTTTTGTATTTTTAGTAGAGACGGGGTTTCACCATGTTAGCCAGGATGGTCTAGATCTCCTGACCTCGTGATCCGCCCGTCTCGGCCTCCCAAAGTGCTGGGATTACAGGCTTGAGCCACCGCGCCCGGCCCAGGCTAAAATTTTAGAGTCATCTTTTATCCCTCTCTTTCTCTCATACTGCACATCATATGCAAATCCTGTTAGCAGTATCATCTATGCACATCCAGAATCAGCCACCAGCACTGTGCCACCAGCACCTTACCTAGGTTACTGTAGTAGCTTCCTCCTCTTTTTTTTTTTTTTTTTGAGACGGAGTCTCGCACTGTCGCCCGGGCTGGAGTGCAATGGCATGATCTCGGCTCACTGCAACCTCCGCCCCCTGGATTCAAGCAATTTTCCTGCCTCAGCCTCCCGAGTAGCTGGGATTACACAGGTGCCCACTACCACACCCAGCTAATTTTTTGTATTTTTAGTAGAGACAGGGTTTCACTATGTTGGCCAGGTTGGTCTCAAACTCCTAACCTTGTGATCCACCCTCCTAAGCCTCCCAAAGTGCTGGGATTACAGGCGTGAGTCACCGCGCCCGGCCAGCTTCCTCTTCTACCCTGACCCCTGCTCTTCACACCCCAGTCACCCGCCTCAGTCTATTTTTCACAGCAGAGTCAAAATTACCCTTTAAAAATACAAGCAAGCAGTCATGGTGGCTCATGTCTATAATCCCAGAACTTTGGAAGGCCAAGGCAGGTGGATCACTTGAGGTCAGCAGTTCGAGACCAGCCTGGGTAACATGGTAAAACACTGTATCTACTTAAAATACAAAAAAACAGTTGGGCATGGTGGCACACACCTGTGATCCCAGCTACTCGGAAGGCTGAGGCAGGAGAATCACTTGAACCCAGGAGGTGGAGGCTGCAGTGAGCCAAGATGGCACCATTGTACTCCAGCCTGGGTGATAGAGCGAGACTACATCTCAAAAATATAAAATAAAAATAAAACAAAAATACAAGTAAGATCACATATTCCCTTGCTCAAAACCCTCCAGGGGCCGCCCATATCACTCAAAACAACATCCTGAGCCCTCACAATATCCTAAACGGCCCTATGACCTGCTGTCTCACCAACTTACTCTCCTGCCAATCCCACTCAGTTCACTCTGATCCATCCACATTGGCCTCATGCCCAAATGCCAAACAAGATCCATCTTGGGCCTTTTTCACCCCCATCCCCCCTGACCAGAACACTCTTCCATAGATGCTCACATGGCTGTCTCCCTCATTTAAATCTGCTCTCCACTCAAATGTTACCTAGCCACCCTGACCAGTTTACCTAAGAGGGACTCCTATCCCACCACCAGCTATCCTCCCTAACATGCTCTATTTCTCTTCATTATACTTCATCTCTATCTCCTTTTCTTTTCGTCCTTCCTTCCCTCTCTCTCACTTGTTTCTTGTCTGTTTCCTTCCATCATCACTCAGGCCCCATCAGGGCATGGATTCTGAATGCTCTGCTGCAATCCCACTGTCTAAAACAGTATCTAGCATGTGCAGTGCTCAATAAATACATGTTACATGAGTGAACGCATTACAAATGGTTGCCTTTCATGTCCCTGAAAACTAGGTAAAAATGGTCCTAAGCCTCCAACCTCAATACTGCATTTTGTGGGCCCTTCTTGGAGCCTGGAACTTGGCACAACAGTCATGTCAGGATCTCCTTAACACCACACGATGTTGCTCATTTGCTCAAACTTTCCAAGGCTTCCCATAGTCCTCAGGATCAAGTTTGTCCCCTTCACATGGCCCATAGGCTCTGTAGGATCTGATCCTAATGCCCACTCCAGGTTCAATGGAGCCACTCACCAGCATGCACAACACTCCAGACCTTTGGTGACCCTCCACCTCACTGTGGTTCCTCCATCCTCTCTTCTTTTCTAGGCTACCCACAATATGTGGAAATACAGTGGGTTATCCAGTGGTGGTAGTCACCAGTAACTTGGGGTTATGGTGCCACCCTGAGCAAAGAAGGCAGACAAGGGTGCTTCTGGAAGCAGGAAGCTACATGCTGTGTGGGGCACAGTGGAAAGTGAAAACGCAAGTCCCCTTATTTGAAAATTATTGAGAATTTCAAGACAGTGATAGCAGGGCATTAATCCAAGCCTGGAGCCCTTCCGAGCATGGGGTACTGAGCAACCTCACAGGTCAAACATCCACGAACCTGGCCCTGTCTGGTAACCACAGTGAAACATGGCAAGATACAGCACTACGTGCCCAGTTGGGCTGGTCATGACTCACAAATGTGTCAACACTGGCACATCCTCAGGGATACGGAAGTATACTTGTTTTTGGAGAGAGACTAGACCTTCATCCTTGAGGTGAAGAAGATTCTCTCTCCAGGGTGCCTGCTCATCAGATACTCCATTCTAGCTAAGTTCTTCCACTGCTTGCTTATTTAGTACAGGGTTAACTTAATGACATGGACAAGTGCCAAGAAAAGGGGACAGTAAGGAGAGAGGAAATTTCATCAACCTTTTTATAATGCAAGGCAACAGAAGCCAAGAAACCACATAGGATAGTAACAGTTCTACCTCTTTCTCTCACAAGTATTTCAGTTTGTCAAGTCTTCCTTTGGTTTTTGAATGACAGAGTCTTCCCTGTAAAGTAAGTTAATAAACTCTAGACAGGAAAAGTTACTCTTTCAGGTACTCAACTGAGTATTGGGAGAAATGCAATGTCTGCTCTTTCAGGAAGAGGCTGTGGCTCTGAAAATGCAAAACAATCATATTCTAATAAAACCATAATAAACACGAAAGGCATAGTTGCGATATTTCTTTATTTTAGGCCAAGACAGGAATAACGTGAAGTCGCTCAGATACTCAGCTTGCCATAATATAGTCCTCTCAGCATTTTCTTGCTTCTCCATATCTGACCTTGGCAATTTCAATTTCTCTTACAATCTCTTTCCTCTGTCATTCATGATTCTAGGTCTGAGTTTTATAAACATTAAAAAAATCCACAATGAGAATATATTTTACATCGGGACCCAGTACACATGTATCAAAAGAACTAGGTTTCATGTGCAGAATGCTCTGATATTTTCTTCTGTATTTTATTTCATTCTTTAGAAATGGTTTCACAACCCACTAATGGTTCATGATCCAGTTTGCAAACACTGTGATTTTAGATCGTACTTGTATACATTATTATCATGCACACTTCATCAAACTTTAACTCAAGCTCCATCTGGGTGTCTACACAATCCACAAGAATAAAACATGGGTATCTTTTAAAAGTCAGGCATTTAAATGACTCCTGTAGCTGAAAAACAATGAGCATTATCTAGCTAGAGGACTGAAATGAAAGGAAGGCAGCAGCATGGAGAACAGGTCGTCATAGCTTGGCGTGCAAAACAAAAGCAGCCACACAGAGGGTGGAGGATGGCGAAGAGGGAAATTTCTATGTCTGGCGTCCTCCGTGTGGGCCCACTGTTTTGTTTAAAGTGGTGCAGTCTCCCAGAATATCAGACACGCTCACATTCAAACCCATGAAAACACTTCAAAGAAAAGATTTGTCTGTCATCTGAGAGGCTCCCATCTCCTCAGTCTCTCTCCTATCTTCTATAAATGGTTTGTCACCCTGTTCTGTCATCTTCCTCTTCAAAGAATTCCTCACACTCCTGCCACTTCCCTCTCTCCTCTGGCCCCCTGCCTAGTCCGAGATGAGATTGTGGAATCCAGAGCCTTCACTGTGGCCAACCAAGCCAACTGCCCTTAGGGCTGTTCCCCAGGCTGTGCCTTCAGTGGCTCTGACATCCACATTTTTCTAGCTGGCCTTCAGAATCTAGAACTTCCTTTCCCAGCACACCCTCCCCACAGATCATGTCTGTCTGTGTGACAGCTACTTCTCTACCCTACCACAGTCAAATCACATAACATAGCATTTCATAAGGATAAGATGGTGACACACTTGCTAGGAGCTCAGCACCGGGTTAGGTCCTCTGCACACCTCCTGCAATTCTCATGCCACCATGCCAGGAAGGCTCCCAACTGGAGTAACTGGCTGGGAGTGGAACCCAGGAAGGACGAACTCCAGGTTCTTTCCATCACCTAACAATGGCCCCAGTGACACCACACAACCTTTCAGCTATATACAAAATTGCCTTTCCTGCTTGCCTCCAGAATGAAGCTACTGACTAGAGGTGAGGGGTAACGTATGTGGGACCCTCTCCATGACATTAGTGGTGAGGACACGGGTACTCTTGGTGAGGTTCCTCAGGAAGCATCCTGCCTGCACTCAGCACCAAGAAGAGTTGGTTCCACTTCTACCTATGGCAATAAGATTCGAATCACCAACAAGGTTACCCTTGGGGACCAGCGGTTACAGCTAAGGACAGCCCTCAGCCAGTCGTGAGGTTGGGTGTGCAGAGTGGCCTCATTCCCGGCGCCACCATTTGCCTTCCCCATCTTTTCCCTCTATGGCCACTGTGTCATAGTCATCTCTATAGGCCACCTACAATTATCTCTAGAACACAGCAAGAAACAAAGAAATAGTACCTTGAATTTTCCATACCATCTCATATGCTTTTTCTGATGTTCTCCCTGCCCTTGTAGAGTAGCACCTCCTCCCGAGAATCAAATGCAAGGCTGCCCAGCCCTGAGGATAACCATTTGTGTACAAAAATGTCCTTTCAAATTATACCTGGAATATCCATACTTGAAAGCAATGCTGGCCTTTTTCCCCACTCTACTTCTCCAATCTCACCGCAATGAAAAGAATGTATATCGAGAAGGCTTGAGGATAGAGACAGAACCCCAACAATGGACCACAAATCCAGGGGGACATGCCAACCTACCTTGGTCAAATCCATTCCAAGTTTGAGTTGTGAAATGAGATGAAGAATTATACTACGCTGATCCTCCATGACGCCCAATTCCGTCTCTTCCTTATCTTCATTGTCACTTTTTTCATCTTCAGACAAAACCAATTCAGAGCCTGAGTTTGGCTAAAATGAAATAATCAATAAAAATCACCAGCTGGTCCAACAGAAGTTAGAAATAAAGTGTATGAATTCATATGCTTTGCAATGACAGAAGAAACCCAATCCTGTCATGCGCAGAGCTGCTCTGTGACCCAGTCCTGTTGGCCATGGGGCAGATGAGTCCCCTGGGGGTCGGCTCTGTGCCTTGGACACTGCATATCCCCTTTCATCTCTCCCGTCTTCCCCGATTAGTGAGCCTAAGGGACTTCCCCTGACAAAACAGCTCCCTGTTCTTTAAGAAACTAACTATAGTATATGGGTATGAACTCCCTTCATTTTGCCTATTAGCAAGTAGGAGTTTACCAAAGTTAAACTCCCGTTAACTTGCACGACCCAGGCCACTTCATATCTAATATACATTTTTCTGTTTAGAAGTAAAAGTTGGATTATCCAGGGAGTAACTAAAATTATTTATGGAAAAATGTGCTCTAAGACTATTCTATCCAAATCAATTAGGATCACTCTACCAGGTGTAAGAAAAGGCTGAGAATTGGCATTAATTTAGGGAGGAAGATACCAAATGAAAATGTAAGGCAAAACTCCTGAAACTTTATAATACTACTGGGATTCACACTGGCCAACAGACCCTGCTTTCCTCGATGCAAGTTTATTAATTCAATCACTCGATTCCATCTTTTCACATTACATAGAAAACAGGCAACTTACTAAACTGGGCAAGGGGATTACTGCACATAAAATTTTCCAATATCCAAGTGTTAAGAACTCTGGCTACAAGGTAAACTTGCCCTCAGCATTCTATTGAAAGAAGTCTCCACATTCCACACTCCACATTTACCTATGTTCTTATGATGCTTGCTTATATATAAGCAAAAGCACTCTGCACAGAACATTATACATTTCTTTCCAATTATCAGTAACAGGTCAGACATAATCTACAGAAATTCAGAAGCTCAAAGGTATTAAATATGAAAGGATACAGACTTGTCCAAATGTTCATGCAAAAAACGAACAATTTACTAACCTCATTAGACAGAATCATTTTATATCTACAGGCACTTCTAACATACAAAGGTTATTTTAGTGGTCAAGGTGTTTAAAACTGTCTGGCCTTACGTACCCACACTGACCATTCTTTTCCAACATTCCAAAGAGAGGTGATAATGGTGTTCCTTCCCTCCTGGGGTAGGCGTCTTTAAAACTTCAACGTAAATAGACATTTTCCATAGACATACTCCTAAGGTGTTCTGAATCAGCTCTAAATAATCCCAATTCTAAAGAGATGGTTGGGAAGGTCTCAGTGAAGCCCACAGGATATTCCCCCAGCCAAAAGCTAAGTTTTCTTTCATTATGTGCCCAGTTCTCTAGCCACCTCATAATGGGTATTATCTGACATCACTGGCAAGTTGCTTTGCTAGATTATGCTGAAATAATTGAGGAATCCTTACCTGTGCTAACCCTGAGAAGCGAAGCCAGAGGGAAGTCTCTGAGCTGTGAGTTACCCTGATTCTACACTGGAAGTTAGGGGTAGAAGGACACAGGAGCCCAGCACTTACAGCCAGTGGCCCTGAGGGTCTCTTCCAGCTTCACCTCATGACACCCCGTGCTGCTGCGTGACTGCTGCTGTTGCCAAGGCCACCACTGCTACGAGCCTGAATGGCTAACGCTGAGATTAGCAGGGCCTCCCTTCCACCAGCCTGTCCTCCTGGCTCTCCTCCCTTTTGCCTCTTCTGGATCTCAGGTCAGTTTCAAAGTGGGTGGCTGTCTCAGCTCCCTGTGAGCTTCCATTTCCAGTCTATGCTACGGAAGTCAGAGAGCTCAGACACAAATCTCTCCCAATGGGAAAGGTGCTACAGCTGCAACTTCCTCTGCAGTGACCTGGTGGGCAGTAATCTGTATTAGCAGAATTCCTCTCATCCCAGCATCAGCTGGGGGAGGAGAGGGCAGTGCCTGGGCATTCTACTTTGGGAAGAAAAAGGACAATCAAAAACAAGTGAAATCCAACCACCACGGTGTACCCAACAGGTGGGGTGGGCTGCAAAGTCCTTAAACATCTCAACAGGAAAGGCAGCTCCATTTCGTGGGCAATTATTTTCTGCTTGAAATTAGCTGTTCTCACAAAGAATGGACTGCATACTAAATCAATTGCTCCACTGAGGCTGCCATAAACTTCATGAAGCAAAGAATGATTCATTCTTCTAAAGCTGTGATTTCCTATTTGCTCACAAGCCAGTGCAGGGGAAATCCTCATCTTTCCCACTCACTGCTACACTCAGTGTGATGTGTTTACAGACCTTCGGGGACCACACCTCCTCCTGCTGTCTGCCTTACTCGAAAATTAAATCCAGCTTGTCCCTGACTTCCAGTAGCTAGAAAGTCTTTCACAAGATCCAGTCGCGTGATACTAAGTACACACATAAATGTGAACACAAACCCCTCCAGTCTTGCCCACTGTAAATCAACAGCACGTCCTCTGTGTCTGACGATTCCTCTCAAAGACACTGGCTGCAGCAGAGGAAATTAAGGCTGGCGCAGGTGCCCCAGAAGCTGAGTCATCCGGGGTGACTGGTGGCCCTGGAGTCCCGCCCAGGGAAGGACGGCCATGGGAGCCTGGCACACTGCCCTTTGGTGGCACAAATCCTGAGCAAGCCATGCCCCAACCTTAAACAAGGACCTAGGACTGTTTTCTCTCCCACAGCCTCTGAGAATTTGCCCTTTTTCTCCCAATGTGATTTGTAAAAACTTTCCTTACCCAGCCTCAAGTAAATAATCAGAGTTAAGCTGGTTTCATACACCATGTTGACAGTAAACATCTTAGAGGCCACTTTCAATCCACCCACACTGCAGCTCAGTCCATCCGCACAAAGAGAAGACCCCTCCAACCCCCATCGCGGTCCAACTTGGGGGTACACGGATGGAAAGGTAAGAGTAATCAACAGGTCAACTCTGTCTGAAATAGGTCCGTGGCAATGTAAATGCCAATCTACTGGCATCCACAAAGCACCCACATAGGCATCCACTGCAAGGAATGGAGGGTTTGAAGAGACAGGTCTTGATGGAGTTTTAAAGACACAAAACCTCCTTCCCTTTTAGGGTCAAGGGTTTGTTGATTCCACTACGCTGATGTGGAATTCAAAGAGACTGATAATTGTCACCCTCTCTAAGTGCTGGTTTCCATAATCAGGTCCCCATGCTTATCCACATCCACACCCCTCTTCTCTTACAAAGTCCCGCTTGTCTCCTGGGAGTCCCTGCACGCCTCCCCTCTCTGAATCTCTGCAAATTTTCACTTATAAAACAATAACAACTGTCTCAAGGTCATCAAAAATGGCAGAACAGTGTTCCCCCATCTCTGAAAAATATGAACGTGAGAAATGATTTCATAATGCTGAGAGAATTTATAAGACTTAAGCAGAAGAATCTTCAGATCCCCCAACCCCCAGAGATTTTTGCAAATGAGCCAGCCCAGTCACAAAAATGTATGTAAACTTGAAGATAAAATGGAATTAAAATATGTTTTAAAGAGAAGCAGGCTTTGAAAAAATGAGGATTTTAATAAAAACAGAAATTATGACTCAATATTTCTATCACACAAGCACCTCAGGGCATATGGTGCTACAAAAATCAAGCAACTGTGCCTATTAGCAAATGGGGAGAATGATAAGTGAAAATTCGATGGGCAGGAAAAGGTTTCACGGGCAGGCTGGGATTTAGCGACATTCCCTAGTGACCCACAGTGGCCTGTGCCCAGAGCAAGGGTTCTTGGCCTGGGCCCCAGGGACAGCCCTTAAAGTATCCATCCCCATCCTTGAAATTTTATGTAAAAACTGTAAGTCTGGGCATTTTTCTGAAGAGGGGTCCATAGCTCCCCTTGGATTCTTAGAAGGGTCTCTGCCCCTTCACTGACCTCGGCCTCTTGAGGACCAAAGGCTGAGACCATGTGAGAGATGGGCTCTTGGGCTGGGAACGGTCCAATCCAAGATAGTCACAGCATCTACAGATGTTACCCTGCCCTTAACCGCAGGCCTCTGCTTCTTACTTATAAGGAGAAGCAGGTATATGGGGCTATGCCACCGAGGCCAAAGCCAGGAGGCACAACTGTGATGTGTGTTAGGTTTGTGTGGTCCAACAGTCTTCTCAATGGGGACACCAATGTGGGAGAAACATTTAGCTTTGCTTTCATCTCTTAAACAAAATCTTAATTCTTCAATACAAATGCAAATTTCAAGCACGACTGGAAATGCCAATCTTTTTATTCAATACATATACGTAATGTAACTACAGTTTGGGTCCGTGCCAGGAAAAACCATGAACTAGACATTTGTCTGCAGAGTCCACTCACTTCCCTGTCACAGGCTTCATTCACCCCACCCATGTCCCCAAAGGTACTCTCTTTCCTGGCACTTCACTCCTGCTTTCCCCTCCTCAGACGGAGGACTCCTATCCCACCCCATCCTTCCTGCTTTAGTGACCTGTCTTCTCTCTCAACCTAGACCTGGCCTTCAGATGGGGGGGTCAACACAAGCAGTCTCATCTACTAGCGTCTCCTTTATTTGTACACGGCCTTATAACCTAATATCTTAATTCGCAGGACTGAATCCTTACTGGTTAGATTTGAGACATCATGGTAGAAGCCTGCGTGGTTCCATTACCTAACCATTAAAGGTGCATTTTGCCTTTGGACAGGGAGCTTTTCTGTGCCAAACCAGGAATCACAGACATGCAGGGGTAAGAGGGTCTACTCTAGCAAGGATTAAGATGGATTCCTAAAGCCATCTCATGCCCAAGTAAATAAGTATCCAATAAATAGACAATATCTACAACAGAAAAACATCACCCACTGAGCTCCAGTGACCTGCAACCTTCCTGAAAACCTATATGGCAACGACAGACAATAAAGCCAGCTAGAGAATGAACATCAAATTCTCTTTTAGCAGCAAGCATATTGCAGTTCAATCATTTTTAAAGCCTGGCAACTTTCCCTACACACTGTCAACTTGGCAAGGAGGCACTGGGGTGAACTGAGCCATACCAAAAAACCTTGGCACTGAGTGACAAGACCAAACACATCTACATAGTACCTTTATGGGGAAATCTAGCCATGTCAAAAAAAAAATTTGGTAGTCTGAGGGTCACAGAAATGCAGGCAGTAGGTGAGAAGACCCAAAGCACCATGCTCAGATATCCTCAGAAAAGAGAACTGTCAGGTACACAGCAGCATGGCAAAGAAGTAACCAGGGAATGACATTCCCTTATAGACAAATTATTTCTCAATTCCGTAACTACACAGAACAGACAATAACATGTAACAATGGCCACGGGGGCAAGAGTACTTATGTTTGCTAGGGGAAAAGAGTCAACAGAAGCTGGCTTGTCAGGAAATAAGGGGTTCTAGAAAAATAAAGAGGGTGGAGTCGAGACACAGAAGCTAGGGACTGGAGAGATTGGAAGAGTAGGCACGTAGAAGACAAAGGGGATAAATCAAGAAACACAGTGAGTTGCAGAAGAGAAACCAAGGGGTCTCAGTGTCTATGGCAGCAAGTGCCCAAGGACCAATTCCTGAATCCATTTTTCAGATCTTTCTTCAGTTAAAAAAATTTAATTTTTTATTAAATTAGAGACAGGGTCTGGCTATGTTGCCAAAGTTGGTCTCAAACTCCTGGCCCTCAAGTGATCCTCCCATCTTGGCCTCCCAAAGTGCTGGGATCACAGGCATGAACCACTGCACCTGACCTTCCGTTCTAACAATAATAGTGTTAGTGCTGCAGTACAGCATCCATAAAACCAAGGACTTAGTCCCTTTTATCTCTAGTCATTTTCTCATTCCAATACGTACAGCATATTTAACCAAATTATCACCATCATTACATAATCCTCACAGTGTGTCTTCACAATCAGTGACATTTCATATCTTAAGAACCCCATCTAACAGGCAAAGGTCATGAAAACTGGCATAGCCACAACTGAAGATCCAGGCCGACTCCGTATATACGTCAATTACATCAGCATAGCCCAGGGTATACAAAGATGGCCAGCAATCCGGGAAATTTCACTTGGCCTTCTTGTATGAGTAAGAAACTCATATCACGTGACTACCAAGGGCAAGGCATTCACTACTACATGCTTGGAAAAAGTACCTCCCCTGAGGACACAGAGATAGAAAGTTTTGTCATATGAATGCAAAATGGTTGATCCTGATGAACCTACTGTCCTTCCCACATACTGCACAGGTGAGATTTCTCCTCCAGAAGCGTCTTTTTGGTGGCTGTGTCTAATTCTCCAAAAGTAGGCCATCTTTGCTGGGTAGAGGGTATCTCAGCTGAACGGGTGGATGTTCCACTCTGGTCAGAAGTCATGCCGAAGACAGAAGCTGTGGACACATGTCTTCAGCTGGTGTCTGGTATAGTTGGTGCCCCTCGGCCCTGCTGCAGGGCAGCTGTTGAAGGCTCCTGCACATGTACTATCCTCTACATGGAGCCACTTCCAAAGCCAGGCAACCAACTGTGCCTCAAAGGCCACCAGCGAATTTAGGGGACCTTATCTTGCCATTTGGAGGTAGATTCAACAACGAGGCCACTGCGAGGGGAACCCGACGGAGAAGCTGGATCTTATCCTTGACAGGTACAAGTACACGCATGTCCACACAGCAAGCTGGTCCCAGCTGCCTTTTGGAGATGCTGAGTTTGTCGTCACTGACATCACAATCCTCCTGCTGCCTCCCAGGGGATGAGCTGGCTGGCTGGCTCTAACCACACATACACACACATTTACCACACTTGGCTCTTATAGACTGGAAGGACAGATGCTCTTCCTGAGCAAAGGGGCCGACCTGTAGAAAGGTTAGTTTTAAATAAAACACACCCTGGAAGGCAGAAGGAAGTCACTTCTTGGGAGGGGAGAGAGTGGGGGCATTTGTCATCAGCCAAGATAACAGGGAACAATTATATGGAGAGGATTCAACAGGCATTCCTTTAAAACATTCGAGGGAAGCATTCACAGGAAATAGCAGCATGTCTTTGTCTCATTTCTACGTTTCTGATTCGAAACCAGAGTCTATTTTTAAACGAAAGGAAAAAACAGAAATCAAGAAATAGCAAAGAAAACCTAAAGAAAGTACAAAAAAGAAAAGGGAAGAAGCAGCGGCAAATGAAGGGGTAGGCAACAATTTTGCAGCTGAGCTTTTGGCGTGTGCCAGCGTGAATACCGACTGCCAGCGTGCAGAATCCCAGAGGCTGCAAATCAAGTTTAGCATCAGCCCTGCTGCCTGGAAAAGCAGGGAAAGGGCAGGGCCCCAACAACACAGAGGGCCTGCTAAGTGCCAAACACTGTGTCAGGCGCTTTACAGCATCTCAATGAGCAAAACACTAGCACTTTAAAACCAAATCCAGCGCTGAATTACTAACACGGCCGAGAGCTCTGAAAGACACCCTGAAAGCAAAGCTGTTTATGCTCGTGGGACCAAGGTCTCCATGGCCCCTATTCTGATGTTGCACAAGCAGCACAGATCACAGGAAGCTCATGAGTATTTGGGATAAAAGTCACAGTGAGGATAAGGAAGAGGCCACGAAGTCAGAGACTACCACAGCTTTAGGAGACAGTGATGCATAAAAGAAAAGCGTGGAGATCCAGCTGCAGATAGTCCTGGTGATCAATCCTAAAGACGCTATGCCCCACCTGTAAGGCTCAGTCTCCCTGTCTCTAAAATGGACATGGTACCACCTCTCACATCGGAGAGGCCTGCTCTAGGTCTCAACAAGGCAAAGCGTACAAAGCAATGAACACAGTGGCTGGCACACAAGAAGTGCTTGGTAAACAGCCATGCTCTGATGAGGCCTGTGACGTTCGCACTGGGCACACAGTGGTATGTGGACATCAGGTTGCTGCTAAAGCTCCTGCATCCTCCTACTTGTGCTGCTCCCTTCTCCCCCGCAGCTTCCCTCTCAAAGCTGAACTGATGTCACCCAAGCTCCTCTGCTAGGCCTTCCCCACGGAGGGTTTTGGGGCTGCAGGGCCCTGACCACGAGGCAAGCATCCCTTCCCTGGTCTGGAGCTACGCTAGGATTCAGAGAACTTTGAAATATGTCTCAATCAAGGTCACATGCAAATGTATGAACTAAGCAAGACAAAGACAAAGCAGCAAATGCAGTGAATCAGAGATGGTATCCCAGCAACCGACCCCAGAGGACCAGCTGTGGTTTGGAGGTGACAGGAGCAGTAGCCATCCACACCTGTTATTCGAACCTGCCATCCACAGCTACTCAAGTTCTCTAGGCCTAGGAAAGGTAGGGAAGAAACTCCTTCAAGACCCCATTCTAGCCTTCCTGGAGCTCTGATAAGAGAGAACACAATGGGTTTAGACATAAAGGCATAAGGGTAGGTTTAATGGTAAGCAGGCACTGAGTCTGAAAGGGTTACT
The DNA here is from genome assembly GCF_003255815.1 of Theropithecus gelada. Lineage (NCBI taxonomy): Eukaryota > Metazoa > Chordata > Mammalia > Primates > Cercopithecidae > Theropithecus > Theropithecus gelada. Next base: position 178,277,765 of record NC_037669.1, read on the forward strand.
ATCACCTCAGCCACCTCCAACGATCACAGGTAACAAAGCACCACATTAGATACTGAAGCTAGAAATTTGCTTAAGATATGGTCTCAGCATTCAACGGGCCGGTGTTCTGGTTGAGAAGGAGTACATGGATCTTTCTTTCTCCTAGCCCTGGAGACTAGTAAGTTTCAGACTGTAAGTTTCAACTCAACATTTGAGACTTAGTTCAACCACGTTTCACAGAGGTGGAGACTTAATCCTACCGTCTGTCCCTAGGTGCTTCGGACATGCCCATTCTGGCACTTAGCAAAGTGGATTTATGCAAGTGCACACCCACTTTCCAACTGGACCAGAAATGTCAGCCCTCTTTCGGCAAAGGAAAATTGATTATTTGGGGCTGGCTACTCAGGGCCATGGGTGGAGGTGGACGTAGAGGCTGTCTATAAATCTGAGGAGAAAGAAAGCTGTGATCAATTAGTAACATCAGCCAGAGGCTCAGGAGGGGAACGCAGTGGTCTTGTGGTTATCAGCTTACCTTAATTGGAACTCTTTGATGGAGGAATCCTAGCTAATTGAGGGCTTCATTTCTAGAATTCCACCACAAAGGGCGGTTTACAACAGATGTACAGTAAGTTCTTAAAAGGAATGAATTTATAAAACCAAAAAGAAAGTGTGGGAAACTTGAGTGTGCAAGGACAAAAATCTAGATTTTAAAGGACAGCCAGTCACAGAAGGCTATGTGTTGTGATTCCACGTCTATGGGACATCCAAGACAGGCAACATAGATGAGTGGTTGTAGGGGCTGTGAGGACGGGCGGAACAGGGGTGACAGGTAAAGGGTCCAGGGTTTTTGAGGTGATGAAAACGTTCTAAAATTGACTGTGGTGACAGTAACATATACCTGTAAATATACTAAAATCCATCAAATGGTTGGTACAATTTAAATGGATAAATTGTATGGCATGTGTATTATATCTCAATAATGTCATCAAAAATAGAAAAATAAATGAAAAGGTATATGATACAAAATCAAATAGCAAAGGCCAGGAGGAAGGGCGTGGCCAGGGTGATCAGAGGGGCTCACACAGAGAAGGCAGACTCTGGGCGGGGTGTCACCAAAGAGGAGCGCTTCAAGCAGCCAAGAGAAAGAGGGGACAGTCCAACAGCAGAAATGATGCCAGTCAGGGATGAAGAGAACCTTACTGCAGGAAAGTGCAGCTGAGGCCAAGCACAGGGCTTTGGCCTTATAATAGGACTCATTCCCTTAGAGAGCCCATCTGATCCAACAGCTTTCAATAATTTCTAAATATTTATTTCCTAAGTGTGTATCTCAAGTTCAGCCTTCTCCCCTGAACTCTAGCTTTGTGCACCCAGTGGCCTATTCAACATCTCCCCCCTTAGCTATCCGAGGTGAGCAGGATAGCAGACCCCTGCCCACGTCCTAATTCCCAGAACCTGTGTATATGGCACTTTAAGTGACAAGGGGAGCTTTACACACGTGATTACGTTAAGGACCTTGAGATGAGGAGATTAACCTGGATTGCTGAGGTGGCCTCGATGTAAAAACATGAATCCCTAAACTTAGAGAATCTTTCCAGGCTGTGGTCAGAAAGAGGAATATAGATGCAACGTTCCTGGCTCTGAAGATGAAGAAAGGGGCCACAAGCCAAGGAATGTGGGCAGCCTCTAGAAACTGGAAAAGCCAAGGAAACAAATTCTTTCCTAGGGCCTCCAGAAAGAAATGCAGCCCTGCCAGCACCTTGATTTTAGCCCACTGAGACCTGTGTCTGAATTCTTACCCGGAACTATAAGATGATAAATTAGTGTTGTTTTAAATCAATAAGTCGATAATCATTTGTTACAGCAGTGAAAACACATCACCTAATGGCCATCTCAGACTTATTGTGTCTAAAACAGACCTTTCAATTAATACCTCCAAAATATGATCCTCCTCATCTCAGTAAATAACAGCTTTGTTTTTCTAACCACTTGGCCAAAAGCCTTGGCACCATTCTTGACTTTAATTTCTTGCATATGCACTGCTCCCTATCACATCCATCAGCAACTTCTGCAAATTATATCTAGAATCTCATTGTTTCTCACAACTTCAGCCACCCTGGCAAAGCCACCATCACCTCTCTCTCCTGATTACTGCAACAGCTTCCCGTCAGTCTCCTGCCCCTCCTCCCAGTCTACGTCTCCTCACAGTAGCTGGAAGGTATCTTTTTTTTTTTTTTTTTTTTTTTTTTGAGACGGAGTCTCGCTCTGTCGCCCAGGCTGGAGTGCAGTGGCCAGATCTCAGCTCACTGCAAGCTCCGCCTCCCAGGTTCCCGCCATTCTCCTGCCTCAGCCTCCCAAGTAGCTGGGACCACAGGCGCCGCCACCTCGCCCGGCTAATTTTTTTGTGTTTTTAGTAGAGACGGGGTTTCGCCGTGTTAGCCAGGATGGTCTCGATCTCCTGACCTTGTGATCCGCCCGTCTCGGCCTCCCAAATCATAAAGTTGATCATATAACTCCTAGGCTGAAAGCCCTCCCCTCTTGACTCAGACTAAATGTCAAAGTCCTGACTGCGGTCCACGAGGCCCTACACGATGTTGCCCCACGACTTCTCTTCGCTTGATCACACTCCCCTCCTTGTTCACCCTACTCACCCCTCCCAGCCACCTTCTGTTCTTGGAACACGTGAAGGAGAGGCCTACCTCAGGGCCTTTGCACCTGCTCTTATTGGTCTTCTTCATCCACTTCCCCCTCACTTCACTCAGATCTTTTTAAATTTTATTTTACTTATTTATTTTTTATTTCGAGACAGAGTCTCACTCTGTTGCCCAGGCTGGAGTGCAGTGGCACAATCTCAGCTCACTGCAACCCTCCCCTCCTGGGCTTAAGTGATTCTCCTGCCTCAGCCTCCCAAGCAGCTGGAATTACAGGTGCCTACCACCATGCCAGGCTAATTTTTGTATATTTAGTAGAGATGGGGTTTAACCATGTTGCCCAAGCTGGTCTTGAACTCCTGATCCACCCGTCTCATCCTCCCAAAATGCTGGGATTACAGGCATGAGCCACCACACCCGGCCTCACACAGATCTTAATTCCAATGTCCCCTCACCACAGCAGCCTTTGACCATCTAGGCCAGCACCACTCCCTCTCCTCCCTCTCCGCGGTTTGCTCCTTCCTCAGCTCTGCTTTACCTTGCAGCACTGATCACTCTCAACTGTATTATATGTGTATTTATCATCTCTTCCCCCTTGCAGGAAGTCAGCTCACAGGAAGCAGGACCAAAATGTTTTGCTAGCTGCTGTGGCTTTATTAACAAAAATACTATCTGACATTGACTTATTCGTTGCATAAGTAAAGGAAATAAACAGCTGGCTTTCCCCTATGGAAATGAGGAACTGCTGAAGATTCTGAGGAGGCTGGGTAATAGAACTCAGGCCCTAGAAGATGAATGGTTAAGCAAGCAACGATATGATTGCACACAGGGGGGACGGGCACTGAGGGCAGTTTTGGAAGACTCCTGCCACAGTCCAGCGTGAGGGAGACCGACACACACTGGGGGGTGGTAGTGAAATGTTTGACGTCCTTCCTTCTCCTCTACTGGGTAAATATACACGTAAGGCTCTGTGTTAGGCACGGAGGAGGATTACAATCAGTGTAGGACATGGCCTGGGTCACCCTGGACCCTGCAGCCTTGCTGGGCAGACAGTAGTTGGGTTTTGAGTTCCTGTATCCGTGGAAGATCAAACAGTGAGTTATTGCGGGGGTGCAGTAATCAGAGGCAAGGCAGGGAGCTGGCAGCCGGCAGGTAAGGAAGAGAGAGAGAAAGCACAAGAGGCAGCGGGGTGGAGTGAGAGGCAAAATGGACCAGTCAAAACTGTCTGCAGATCCAATTATTCCACTAAACACGATGGGCAATAAAAAACATCTAAGATGACACACATGGGCAGGTGGCATTCAGCTGGGAGAAGGGCTGTTCTCATCTCTGCTCCCCTCCTTTCAGCCCTGCCTGCACGCGATAAAGGAGCCCAGCAGCCGCATCCTGCCCTTCCTGTTCTGTGCACCATCCTAGTCACCCAGGCTTGAGACCTGCAAGTTCCCGGACCCCTCCCATCCAGAGACCCACCTGGCCCACCATCCCTTCCTTTCCTCATCTTTGCTGCTACCACACCCTAGGCTTTGGTCACAAAAATGTAGGGCCCTGCCGGCCTCCCAGCTCATCCTTCCGCTCCAGACTCCTTCTCTTACACTGTCTTGTACCACACCACCAGAGCGTTCTTCCCCAGACACCCAGTGCTCTGTTCAGAAGTCTTCAATCAGGCACACGTTCTCAGGATCTCCTGAGGGCTGTGTCAAAAAAAAAAAAAGGTCTTCAATGGCTTCCCACTGCCTAGACGAAAATGTCTACTCAGCCAGTACTTTGGGCTTCCTCAGTCTGACCCATACTTCCCCTCCCCTCCTAAACTTCCTCTAGGCTAGACTGAGGACCTACATTACACTTAGCACTTAGCTACTTAAAATAATTAAAATTAAACACAATTTAAAAGTTTGTTCCTCGATAGCACTAACCACATTCAGACTAGTGGCTACCATATTGGACAGTGTAGAAAGAAAACACTTGCATCACTGCAGCAAGTTTGATTGGAGAGTGGTGCTCTAACTGTTGATGGCCTCCCAATCCATTTCTACTCCTTCCACCAATTGTTATTTACGTGTACGAACAGCACTGGCGCCACGATGCTGGCTCTAACAATCTGGGCATGAGCAATCCTTCCCTCCTCTAAATCCCACGTTGAAGTTTTACTGGGATCACTCGAATATTACTGCCATGCCTATCTTTCCTTAACTTCTTGGTCATATAAAGTTCAGTGGGAAGAGATTATTTTCAAAATCTAAAATTCCTGATGAAACACCGAAGAACAATTTTACAAACACCTCCATTTCAAAAACAAACTGATGAAGGAATAATGTAGTTGGGGTAGCCAATAGTAATAAAATGATTCTGCGCCTAAAAACTGAAAGGAATTCTACTACCTATGACTTGCCTCTATCGTAAGCACGGGTACATGCCGAGACTAGAATTCTGGCTTTCTAGATCCACAGTTTAAATTATTATTGATTTATGCTTTGTGCTGGGTGATGGATTTCTTCTGATCTGCAGATGGTAAATGGCTTTATTCAGAAAGAAACACAAGACTCAAGTGGATGGCACCATGTCAGTGATTCTTTCAGAACTGTATATTTGATGCCACTAATTGCTAGACTGTCTTGCTTTTCCCATAAATTATGCAGTTATGGGCCTGAACTCTGCAGCAGGGACAGAAGAAAACATGTAAAGCACTGGGGGAATGCAAAGTGGCAGCAGGGAAAGCCTCTAAATTAGGTCTACTGTGGTCCCCGGACCTGCAGCAGCAGAATCACTGTGAATTGGATAGAAATGCAAGTCTAGGGCCCCCCTCCAGACCTACAGACACAGAAACTCTGGGGGCAAGGCAGAGACCAGTGTTTGTTTGGTTTGGGGTTTGTTTATTCTTTTAATTGAAATACAATTATAACTTATACTTGGTACAATATGCAAATCTTATTGTACAGTTCCATGAATTTTGACACATGTATCGCTTTATATCCAACTTAATATTTTTCTGTTTTACCATTTTTAAGTGTACAGCTCAGGAGTATTAACTATAATAACGTTATTGTACAACAGATCTCTAGGACTTTTTCATCCAGTGAAGCAAACTCTGTACTCAGTGAACAGCAACTCCCTTTCTCCTCCTCCCTGCTCCCCGAGGCCCTGCAGCAGATGTTGGTGCCCCCTAGCATTTGAGAAGGTCTGCTCTAATGATCCCCGGACACGGGCGCTGCGAGGAACAGCGTAGAAAAGTAGCAGACGTGATAGGGGCCTGGCTCCCAGCGGGGAGCAGCGCAAGCAGTGTGCTACTAGCCCCTCGGATTCTCCAAACCCAGTCCTAGGTGGCCAGTGAGGAGATGGCTCTGGGCTAGATGCTAGGGGAAACCAAACACGACATATGGACAACTTTTCTCATAAACTTGTGTAGGCACAAGTTTAAGAAAATTGTATTCCTCAACATTAGACAAGGTTCCAGAAATTTCATTTGATGACCCCCAAACAGATTTGGAAAACTAACAACTTTGCTTGGATAAGGGTGATTGTATTTTCATCAGTGGCCACACCAGGCAGTCATTCAACTCCAGCTTTGAATTTTATCTGTCCATTTTAATCATTTATGCTTCTCACCTGGAAATTCCCAACTAATACCCTCCGATGGAAATTTCCAAAGCGTACGATAACACAAAGGAAATAACCAAGCGCATCGCAAACCACAGAATAGTTTTGATTTACAAGTCATTAGAAGCAAGAGGCATTTACTGTTCTTTGCAGGCCAAAAGGGACTGCATCATGAATAATGGAAAAAGCAAAATGCATTAAGAACTCTTCTGATAATGTTATAATGTTCTCTCCAGGCCCCACGGAAGGCACGTTTAATGAGGACTTTCCCTGTGTCAGGCACATATCAATACATACAGGGTAGCAGTCTTTAAGGGACAAAAACTAGCAAGTCCATCCCGTTTTGCTTCAATAGGTAGTTTCTGGATCATTATCTTCCAACTCTCAAACCAGTGATTTGGTACCACAAGCAGATCAAGAGCTAGGAATATCAGAAACAACCCAAAGCTCACATTTTATTCTTTTCATTTTTCTTAAAGACAACTCTGGTATACGCCTATTCTGTCCTGATTTCTGTAAATATTAACAAACCAAGAAGAAAGCATCTAGCAGAAAACAGGCTCTAGCATTTCCTAAAAGAAAAGAAATAAACCAAGAGCAAAACTACCACAGCCCTTAATTCCACAATGAGGAGGCACCAATAATGCCCCACTATAAAGCTACATCCCACTCAATATCTTTTGGTCCAAACAGCAAGCATTTTCTATTCTCTTTAATTTGCATTACGTGTGTCCCTTTTTCTAGCCACAGTGACATAGGATATTAAAAGGTTTCCCTGTACTTTTACTCAGATGTGAAATGATATTCAGGATGTAAGAGGGTAATTGCAGCAATTCGTATTTTCTTCATATTATTCCACTGCCATAAAATCCAAATAAGGCTCACTATGTCCTCTACTTTAAAAACTGTCACATTATCATGCTCTGCTTTGTCCTACTCTCAAATGCTTCGTTCACTGAAAACTTCCAGGGGAAATTTGTGAGACAGCTGTAATCATCCTGGGGTAACACAAACCGTATGTAGTAGCACTATTAATAATCAGAACAGTGGGATTCTTATATTTAGCACAAAAAGAAGGTGAATTTTAAGACATAACTGTGTTCAGGTAGGACCTACGATCCTTTAAATACTGCATATTCTAGTTTTTGTTTGTATTACTCTATTGCACAGAATTTCCATTTCTTTTCTTTTTTTTTTTCTTTCTTTCTTTTATTTTTCTTCATCTCACTCTGTTGCCCAGGCTAGAGTGTGGCATGATCTCGGCTCACTGCAACCTCTGCCTCCCAGGTTCAAGCAAATTCTCCTGCCTCAGCCTTCCGAGTAGCTGGGACTACAGGTACGTGACACCACACCTGGCTAATTTTTTGTATTTTTAGTAAAGACGGGGTTTCACAGTGTTAGCTCAGGTCTCAGTCTCCTGACCTCGTGATCTGCCTGCCTTGGCCTCCCAAAGTGCTGGGATTACAGGCGTGAGCCACCATGCCCGGCCCCAGAATTTCCATTTCTGTAGCATAAAATAACTCCGTGATGACTTTCCAAGCTAGGTTTTCTGTCACTTTAGAGATTTTGACAGAATTCTCTATTCCTGAACACATCTTCATCCCGTTTTCATAAAACAGGATCATGAAACGCATCCTTCATGTGAGTTTCAAGTTTCAAAATAACAGAGTATGTGACACTTTATTGGAAATTGATATTTAACTGAATATTTTATCATGCTATACTTAATCCAATGTCTTTGAATTTCTTTTAAAAAGTTTTTATGTCATTAAGTGTTTCATTTTTAAGGAATAAATATATCGTTTTTTTCAACTTGACAAGTATCCTGCATAAAACTGCATTAAAAACCAGTAACATCAGGCCCTGGATGGGGATGGAAGGTCCAAATCAGAACCTCCATGGAATGCATCTCTCTCCATATTTTCACTTTGTTTTCAAGCAAGGACCTAGACCAGCAGGAAAGTGAGGGTAGAAAAACCACCTCTCCACATGGTGCAGTTCTCTTAACAAGAGGACTGCTGGAGTCTTGCTAGATGATGTTGCCAGGAAGGATAAATGTGTATATATATCAGTTAGTGTACATTCCCATAGCTGCTGTTCATCCCTACAGAACAGCCCACACGCAGAATCACCTGCTGGCTCATTCCAGTGGGTGTTCCTAGACAGCAGCACGTAAAATCCTGGAGCTGAATTCTAAACTAATGCTAAATTATAAAAGGATGTAAGGGGAATCTGACTCTCAAAACGCTTCAAGCTAAGGGATCTTCATGAGAAAACATTTTACAGCGGGGACATAATCATGATTGTTGTGACTGCTTCTTACCTCGAAAAATGCACCCAAAAGGTGGAAAAACACTTGCTCCACATTATTAAAAATTCACTGGCTTGGTATATTAAAAGAAGTCTTAGAAAACATTAATTAGGGAGTCCAATAACCCAACTGAAAAATATGCAAAGACTATGAACAAGATGTTAAAGACAAAGGGAATACGTACGGCTAATACATGTGAAAATATGCTTAACTTCATTCATAATTATAAAGAAGGAAATTAAAAACAAGATACCATTTATCTTAAAAATAAACGGGAAATAAAATAAGAGTTTGACATTCATTCCTTAATGGTGAGAGACAGAATAGCAACCCTCACACAATGATGAGAAAGTATACATTTGGCTTACTCTTGGAGGGCAACGTGGTAATACTTATCAAACTTTAAATTCCCACATTTGTTAACTGAATTTCAGTTAAATTCCACTGCTGGAAAGTTTCCCTATATAAGATATATTTCCGTAAGTGTACACAGTATGTGTAGAGGACAATTTATAATAATGAAAAACTGGACAACGTACATGTCACTCCTAGGGTCTAGTTAAACAAATTACTAGTTAAATAAAATACAGCACATAACTCCATAGATATATTCATAGACTGGAATGGCTTTGTAGCTGTTCAAAAGAATGCAAACAATCTCTACATACTGACATGTGAAGATACCTAAGATATACTGTCAAATTGAAAAGCCACAGAACATTCTTCATACTGTGATTCTATTGGTATCAAAAAAGTTAAAGAATAAATACATATATATATGTTTGCTATACAAATTTCCCATAAGAGACACACAGTAGCTCCTTCTAAGGAGGTGGCATCAAAAGGAAATACGGGGTTTTTACTTCTGACTTCCTATAGGTTTCTACTGTATTTTAATGCAATCATTATGCTGTTTTATGATAATTTTAAAAATCATCCTCCTACTACTGCCAAAGCATGAATTGTAGAAACTGTAAAAAATGAGACATCATGGTTTCATGTCCGGCTGAATTCTGAGGCTCTTGGGAGGTACAGGGAGGAAGGGAGTGGCAAAGGCAGGGGCAGCCTGGGAAAAGCAAGTTTGAAAAGGCTTCACTGTGTATAAAAAGCAAAGCCAGGCACTTATTTTCCAATAATGAGTCCAGCTGAGCTGACCGCTTTCCTCAAAGGGAATAGAACAACTTGCTTAATTTCCACCAGCCAGAGGTTGAGCCTAGTTTTAACTCCATGCTCTATGTAATGTATTCTGTGAATGCCGGTCAACTCCCCTGCTGCTGTAGGTGGGAAAATGGCCCAAAGATGGCCAGGTGTGGTGGCTCATGCCTGTAATCTTAGAATTTTGGGAGGCCAAGGTGGGAGGACTGTCTGAGCTCAGGAATTCAAGACCAGCCTGGGCAACATGGCAAAACCCCATCTCTACTGAAAATATAAAAAATTAGCCAGGCATGGTGGTGGCTGCCTCTAATCATAGCTATTGGGGAGGCTGAGGCATGAGAATTGCTTGAACCTACAGCCAAGATTGCGCCACTGCACTCCAGCCTGGGCAATAGAGCAAGACTCTGTCTCAAAAAAAAAAAAAAAAAAAAAAAAAGGGCCAAAGACGTTTAAGTCCTGATATGTTAGGTTACATGGCAATGGGAAATTAAGGTTGCAAATGGAACTGAGTTTGCTAATCAGCTGATCCTAAAACAGAGAGATTTTCCTAGATTATCTGGGTGAGTTCTGTGTAATCACAAGGGGCCTTAAGAGTGGAAGAGGGAGGCAGAAGAGGGAAGTCAGAGGGAGATGGGACTATGGAAGCAGGGTCAATGAGATGCAATGCTGTTGGCTCTGAAGATGGAGCAATGGGCCCAAGTCAAGGAATGCAGGCAGCCTCTAGCAGCCGGGAAAGCCAAGGAAACAGATTCTACCCTACAGCGTCCAGAAAGCAACACAGCCCTTCTAACACTTTAAGTTTAGCCCACTGAGACCTGTGTCAGACTCTAACCAACAGAACAGTAAGAGAATACATTTGTGGTAATTTGTTACAGCAGCAACAGGAATCTAATATGACCTACTTATATTTCCTTTATTTCCATATATACAGATTTCCTCTGATGCACCAGCCTGGGATGTACTGTGAAAATCAGCTACCTGGGCTTCCCACCTGCGGATGCTCACTGACCTGGGGCCACGCCAGGTGATTTTAGGACTTCCTCAGAGAAAATGCAGGCAAGACACCAGCAACAGAACTAGCCTGATGATTATTAAATTAGCTCTCTGTGGAGAAGCCATATTTGAATAACTTATTAGTGGAAGCCCTTTGTAAACCATGCTCCATTATATAAATGGCAGGTGTCATTATTTACACCCAGACTACTCCTTTGGAAGACAAACAAAAGATAAATGAATCTTGCTTAGCCCAGAATAGCATGACAACACATGTTCTTAAGTGTTTCCCAATATACTTCATATCTACAAATAAAGATAAGCTAGGTCGGCCAAAGAACAATTTTAATAAGGACTTACTATTGAGTGCCAGGCATTGAGCAGGACACTGGCGATATATGATCTCATATAATGTTTACAACATTTTCATCAGGAAATACCATTATACAACCATTAATAATTCACATGCTTACATTCTTACAGGCAATCATTGAAAGAGCTTGGGTTCCAAGTGCTTTGTCAGACTCCACAGCTGGGGCTCCAGAGAGACGTCATGTGAATCCCCATCCCCCATCATGAAACAGCTTAAAGAGACCCAAATGCTGATTATTCACCTCATTCTCACCAACCTAGAAATGCAACAATTTTACTGCACTTCCCCAAAATACCCTTGGGACTTGGACCTTTTTTTTTTTTTTTTTTTTTAAACTCATCTTAACAGCCAAATTATCAAAAACAGAATCTCTTGTTTTCATTATGATTTTGTATCTTACGTCCAATCAATTGATTGCGTCCATCAAGGAACCTGTATTCTCAGATGATATAAACAAAAACCTGGCTTTTGTGAGGTGGAGAGTGAAGTTTATAAAGCTTCTCATAAGCCCTAGTCAATGACCGTTGTGAGCACCTGCCCCCCATGTCTGCAGGGCACAAGAGTCCCCACTCATCTGCTTGAGAACCACTGATCTAGCACAGCAATATCTAAAATGGGCAAGGATTTCCCATTATGGGAATTTCTATATAATATTCCATTCTAAATAAATGTGTTAGCACTAAAAACTCATCATAATGGAATTTTTAAAAGCCACATAAACATGAGTGTAAGTCTCTCTTGCTTCCATTTCTTTTCTCAATTCAATACATGAAATTAGTATCAATCTTCTATAAGAAAAGTTTACATCCTTCAAAGGAGTAGTTTTCTCCTTGAATTACACTATATATACACATATTTTTTTTTTTAAGTCAGAACTACAAGCTGGGTCTGCATTTTAGTACATAAGCTAGTAAAAAGAAGATATTTGGAATCTGAAACACATTTTCCAAAAAATGACCATCATTCCTGGGGGTTTCCAGGGTAACCTACAAAGCTGTATTAAACCCATAATGTGGGCTAAATACATTCGCTGTAAATAACTTAAGATCTGATACTCTTACAGTATTAATTTGTAAATATTAACAAAGTTATATACATTTCTTACATATTTTAAAGAAAAGCAATTCTAATGAGATGATCAAGAAAAATGAGAATGGAGATTTGGAGCAATCTAAAGAGCACTGCCAGGGTTTTCAGGATTGATACACTGCTCTCAACTGCATTTAAGTTCATTTCCAAAACAGCTACAGTTTCCTTCTCCTTCGCACGGCTGTATGTCCACCACTCTGCTTATACTTATTGGTAATGTGGTCATTTAATGGGACCACTAGAGCTAATAGAAAGAACTTTATGTGACACGAGGACCATCCAGCACAGGCTGTAGATGATGAATGACAGAGAAAAGGGTGGAGATTGGGAGCGACAGGAGCACATTGTTGTCTGAGAGAGAGAAAAAACAGTGGTGACAGAGCACCATATGACACCCAGCTCCACAGGGCACCTCATGGAGTCCATGGCCGTGGTCCGGGCTGCTCCAGTATCTTCAGGGGTGAGGAAGGCTATAGTCCCGGTGTGGCTGGGGACTGGATGGATAGCCAAACAGCTGCTGGTACAGTACTTTCAAGTACTACAGAATGGCTATTTGATTCCTACATCCATAAGATCTGAAAAACACTGCCAGAACTTAAAGACAATTCTATGGCTCACTCACTTGCTCTGTTTCATACACACACACACACACACACACACACACACACACACACACAAACGTTCCCCCTAGTGGCTCACATCCATCATCAGTACCAAAAGAATTTTAAATTTACAATTATTATTTAGCACACAGTAAGCCCCTGCAATGCATAGAGCCGTAAGCCATCTACAAAACTCAATTCAAATTACAAAAGGGATACAAGAACTCATCGATTAAGTCAGGCGAAGCCCAAAGTAGATGTGAGAAATATTTTACTCTTTTCTCCCATAACATTCTTTCCCCAGGATCATAAATCTCTGAGCGTTGACTTTTCATCTTTAGAAAGTGAGCGTCATCAGGGCCAGAAAATAAATCACTTTTAAAATAGTCATTCACCGTGGGCAAATACAAATATAAGCCAGGCAGATGGTGAAAAGCTCATTTATACTGGTATAATTTCATAGAACTAGGCAAGTGAGAAGGAAGCAGAGGGAGCTGTGAAATTTAGGGCCATGTTTAGAGGGTGAGACTAAATACCCCCAAACAACAGAATACTAAAACTTTTCGTACAACATTGCCACAATCTCTTCAACTCTTCACCTCTGGTTCAGACCTGACTTTCTCCCTTTGTGGCAACAAGAATGAACGGAAAAGAGAAAAGGGGAAAGAGGAGGGAAAACCCAGATTAAACATTGCAGGGCTTTAAGCCCTTTTCATTCACAAGTTTCAAAGCGCTTAATCCCTTGAGTACTGCTGTAGGATAGGAGAGATTATACCACCTGGTGCTTAGTTTTTTCATATGGCTCCAGCTCACAGTTGGCAAATCCAAGGTGGCTACCTCCCCAGCACTCTGGTGGGTGTTTATGTCACAAAGCCACACAGGCCTCGGGGGAGGGGAGAGAAGGAAGGCGACACCGTGAACACTCCTAAGGCCACTGCCAAAGACTCTCTCCGTCCTCAGTCCAGTGTCGGAACCCATTAAAAGCCCCAGCACATATCCTACCGGCCATAGCAAAGGCATGATTTCAGACCTTCCACTATATTCCCCTCCTCTCTTATAAAAACAACACCCACCCAAGAAGCAAAACCTTATTATCAACCCACAAAAAAGGAAGAGAGGAAGAGAAAGGCAATGGAGGAAAGAAAAAATCCTTGAAAAATGAGCATAAGCTGAAATTAATCCCCCAAAAGGACACAGAAAAATATACTATCATGCCTTGTACTCAGCTCATGAAAGCTGCCAGAAACCAAGTCGAACAAGTTCTTGAAAAACGTGTGCAGGGCTTAGGCTTGCGTGTGATGATGACACTGTGAGTTGCTAAGAACGAGAAGGAAGGAGGGCAGAAAGATGCTGTTTTGCAAGACAGACAGGAGGAGCTCTTAACCATAGGAGGCGGTATAGCCTGCGAGATAACCACAGAAGCACATCTTCAAATTCCACGTCATCTCACAGATGGTCGTCTCAATTGCCACGGGCCATAGGTAGATCCACAACCACATGACACCAGGACCTACACAGTCTTAGGGTACTAACCGTAGAAACGTCACTTGGCTAGGAGACATTTCTCTTGCTGCTAATCTCATGATATACAGAATAATTATAACTATTATGAAACATGTACAGAGCTAATAAACTGGGTTATGAAAACCTGCTAAACTAAGGGCGGGCTCCATTCAATGCCCACTATATAATAAGAGCTCAATATCTGCTGAGTGAATAAAATAATTGCAGAGATAAATCATCACTGTCTTACTATACTGGAACACAGAACAAACTGATGAAGGAGCAGTGTATTTTTAAGTATAAGAACCGTCTGGCTCTTTCTGATTTTCAGTGAGTCCTGAGGGTCTGATAGCTAGGAGGCATATCTTCTACATTTGTCTGAAGGATGAACTACTTTCCCTCCAGACCAACAACAGTCAGAAGAGAAAAAGAAAAAATCCGGCTAATCAAACCACTGGTTATTCCTTTAGTGTGAGGATCTAAATGGAATGTCTTCAGCAGCTCTTCTAAAAGATTATAGTAAGAATTCTATCCCATGATCAGGGACCCTCCCACAAAAATAATTCCACGTGTAACTACAACCACTTAGCACCTGTTAGATAGCTGATCAAGGCCACTGATGAGGAATGGACCAATTCACAGAAGCATCTTCTGCCTGGAGAGCTCCAGGACAGTGGCCATGGATGCATCTTTCATCACAGCAGCATACGTAAGTCATATGCCACTCAACAGGTTAAACTTACTTCTACTGGAACTCCCGGAAGTCATAGGGAGGAGCACAGAGATGAGAACAAGAGGGAAACATGCCCTTTAGTCATGAACACTACCAATGAACCTCATCGTTCACATTCATTCATTACATACTTAGAGTATCTGCTGTGTGCGTCATACTTTCCTAAATACTGTGGAGTTTCCAGAGAAGAATCACACCTAGTGTCTTCCCTCAAAGAATTAGGTCTATGAGATGAAACGGCCAGGTCAGAAAAGTCTTGTGGGGCTGAAGATGACCCCTGCATGAAGAAAACCTACTTGGGGTAGATCAGGGGTACAGCAGACACAATCTACCACTACCCAAAAGCCAATACCCTCTTTTCTCTTGCTGACAAAAACCCAATTCTGGTCTCTCTGGGATCTGAGATCCCTTTGATCTCAGGTAAGGCACGCTCCATAGCCAGGGAGGGTGGCTCATGAAAATCCAGTGACCCACCACCAGTTATAGGTCTTGGAGTAGGTGTGTGATCTAGTTCTGACTGTGAGATAACAGGGGGAGTGTACTATGGGGCTTCGCTTCCCAAACAAAAAGTTTGTTTTTGTTTTTGTTTTTTTTTTTGGAGACAGAGTCTTGCTCTGTTGCCAGGCTGGAGTGCAGTGGCGTGATCTCGGCTCACTGCAACCTCCGCCTCCCAAGTTCAAGTGATTCTCCTTCCTCAGTCTCCCAAGTAGCTGGGATTATAGGCACCCTCCACCATGCCCAGCTAATTTTTGTATTTTTAGTAGAGACAGCATTTCACCATGTTGGCCAAGACGGTCTCGATCTCCTGACCTCAAGATCCCCCTGCCTCGGCCTCCCAAAGTGCTGGAATTACAGGCGTGAGCCACTGCACCCGACCTCAAAAAGTGTCTTGAGAAGGGTTCCCATCCTTTCTTTTAAAGGATATGTTGTGAGGATGCAATATTTAGGATACAGCTATGATACTGTCACCATGAAATGACAAGCATAACGATAAACAGGAGGAAGAACGGAAGAAACTTGTATCTTTGAGGCCATCATGAGTTGCTGTGCCAGACCTGGAAGCACCTACTTCCAGAATTCTTTTGTGCAAAAATTTATTATTATAATTATTATTATTATTATAATTATTATTATTATTTTCTGAGACTGGATCTCACTCTGTCACCAAGGTTCGAAAGCAGTGGTGTGATCACAGCCCACTGCAGCCTCAACCGCCCAGGCTCAAGCAATCCTCCCACCTCAGCCTCCCGAGTAGCTGGGACCATCAGCACGTACCCCCATTGCCTGGCTAATTTTTATATTTTTTTGTAGAGACAGGGTCTATGTTGCCCAGGTTGGTCTTGACCTCCTCGCCTCAAGTAATCCTCCTGCTTTGACCTCCTTAAATGCTGGGACTGCAGGTATGAGCCACCATGCCCAGGCTTCAATTTATTACTATTTGAGTATTAATTGTAGGGTTTCCTATTATTTGCATCTGAAAGAATCCTACCCAATATAGGAGATGGTGCAGTAAGAAGGAAAGAGCACTAGCTTGGGAGAAAGCAAGTCCAGATATCAATTTTGTGCCAACCTAAGTTCTGTGATGCTTGGCAAGTTAAACAACCACTCCAGTTTGGGGAGTGGTCATTTGACTCCTAAAGACTATTCTAAGATTTAGTGAATCAAAGGTCATGATTCAAAGGGAAAAAAAAAAGTCTATTCTACAGATTCTTGGAAGGAGATATAGTCTGTTTGATGATGAGAGATGAGGAGTGGAGTGTGGAAGGACAATCCTATCACCCACAAAATTTACTTATAACAGATTTTAAACTTGATCAATGATATTTCCTATGCAGCAACCATTTGGAATTAAACTCTGTGAGGTTATCACAGGATTCAATAAAGTGATTTTCAATCATCCTAAGTCAGTGTTAGCTGCCTCACTCCTCCAACTGTTGACCACAAATAAATATGTGTCACATGTTTCAAAAAAACTTACAAGACTGCAACTTGAAAAGAATTATTTACAGGATCAAAACAACATGTTAACCTTGTTCATCTCTAAAAATCTATCACCATCCCACACCGGATACATCCGCAACCAACATCTACCTATACAATTATGTATCATGGGGATGAAAAATTAAAAAAATGATAAAAATGTGTTGAGGGGATTGTACTGGCCAGGCTTCAAGTTGAACATCAGAGGATTTCAAATGGACAGCTTTATGGGTTGTTAAGTAGTTCAAAAGTTCAGGGCTAAAATGATGATTCAACCAAAAGCATGAAAATTCTTGACACAGAACTCAGCTAAATCTTTTATATCAGTCTCCTTCCTTTAGTCTTAAAACAATTTTTCTTCCTTTGGAAAGGGATGATTAGGACATGCTTACTTGAAAATTCAGTTATGCAATTTTTTAACCAAAGTCCATTTAGCTAACTTATATGCTGATATAGTACTCAGTACATAAAGACATTATAAGTTTTTCTACACCTGCTAGATTTGTGGGGGTATGGAGTATGTGGTCTCTTGATAGCATTGTTGCCACTGTAATCCAGACAACTAACTAGGCAAAGCTGCTAACTGGGACAGTCAACACGGGATGATAAGAGCTGACGGTGTGCTCTTGAGGAACAGGCTTAAAAACACTCTGCTTACAGTCTCCAGGGGCGGGGCTATAGTCCTGATTGTCCTAAGGCCAGGGGTAGGTATCTGGGCACCAGATATTTACCCTCAAACAATTAACACAACATTATTTTTCATTGCTCCCCCTTTCCAGCTTACCCATTAAAAATGTGAGAAAGTTTTTAAAGTTACCAAATGCTTTTCTAACCAGTGAATGGATAAACTGTAGATCCCATGAGTACTATTCAACGCAAAAGGAATGCATTAGTATGATTCACATAACATGGATAAATCTCAAATGCATTACACTATGTGAAGGAAGCCCTACTCAAAAGGCTATATCCTGCATGATTCCATACACATGACATTCCGGGAAAGACAAAACTATAGGGACAAATAATAGATCAGTGGTTGCCAAGGGCTGGGGGACAGATTTGACTGTAAAGGGGCATGAGGAAATTTGGGGTCAGTAGAACTGTTCTATACAGGTTGTGTATCCCTCACCTGAAATGCCTGGGAGAAGAAGTGGTTTGGATTTTGAATTTTTTTGGATGTTGGAATTTTTGCATTATACCAGTTGAGCATCCCAAATCCAAAAATCTGAAATCCCAAATATTCCAAGGAGCATTTCCTATGAGTGTCATGGCGGCCTTAAAAAAGTTTCAGATTTGGGGGCATTTTAGATTTTGAATTAGGGATTCAGATTTAACTCCAATCTAATCAGATTTTGAATTCGATTTGGATTAGGGATACTACTTTGATTTGTTAAGACTGAGAACCTTTCATTTTAAAATGGTGAATTATATTGTTTGTGAATTATGCCTCAATAAATCTGACTTTTAAAAAAACAGTTAAGGTTTTGTTGCTCAGATATGTCCTCTGGAAGGTGGGTATGCATGGTCATGTGTGAGCTCTGTCATTCAGGATGGGTTTACCTCATTGCCCTGGGCTCTCCTGTGCCAAGAGCCCGACCAGTCACAATGGGTGCAGAAAACAGAAACCACTCCAGGTGTTGCAGTCAGAAAGGAATTTGATATGGGAATTAGGTGCCTATAAAATTATTTAAAAGGCTGGAGGAGCAGACATCAGGGGCCCCATTAGACTTTTCTTTTTTGGAGGGGACAGAGTCTTACTCTGTCACCCAGCCTGGAGTGCAGTGGCACAATCTCAGCTCACTGCAACCTCTGCCTCCCAGGTTCAAGTGATTCTGCTGCCTCAGCCTCCTGAGTAACTGGGATTGCAGGCACATGCCACCACGTCCAGCTCATTTTTGTATTTTTAGTAGAGAGGGGGATTTACCATGTTGGTCAGGCTGATCTCAAACTCCTGACCTCGTGATTCACCCAACTCGACCACCCAAAGTGCTGGGATTACTGGCATGAGCCACCATGCCCAGCACGCCCCTTAGACTTTTAAGTTCAAGGTCACAACAATGTAGGTGGCTGTGATTCAGAGGTCAGAAAGCTGTTGCCACATCCATGGAGGTGGGACTAAGGCCTGGAACTATGAGTGTGGCCACCACAGCTGCCCCTAAACACTCCAAACTCCACGCCACTGCCTGCCAGCAGCATGAACAGAAGGAACTTGGTCTTCCAAATCTCACACAAATGCATCTCCCTGTAACGTGTTCAGAAATCCGACTGTAAGAAAGTCTAGGACATGTAGCTGTTAGGTTTCCAATCTCTCCAATTGAGAAAGTAGAAAGAAAGTTAAGAGAGTGGCCAGGCGTGGTGGCTCACGCCTGTAATCGCAACACTTGGGGAGGTCAAGGCGGGCAGATCACGAGGTCAGGAGATCGAGATCATCCTGGCCAACATGGTGAAACCCCGTCTCTACTAAAAATACAAAAATTAGCTGGGTGTGGTGGTGCGTGCCTGTAATCCCAGCTACTCAGGAGGCTGAAGCATGAGAATCGCTTGAACCCGGGAGGTGGAGGTTGCAGTGAGCTGAGATCGATCGTGCCACTGCACTGTAGCCTGGAAACAGAGGAAAAAAAAAAAAAAAAAAAACCTCAAAAAAAAAAAAGAAAAAGTCAAGAGAGCTTGGTCCACAGTCTCTACTCCAATCACCATCCTTCCTGTCGTAAAGTAAGGCATACATGATGAAGCGACACACGGAAAACCTTTTTCCATCTAGACTTACATTTCAGATGGTGTTTTTCGTTGAAAAATTGTTCTACGAATAGGTAAAACCAAGATCCTAACTCATTTCATTATGGAAGAATATTTCATTTTCACATTTAGTTAGTTCTAGCGTCAGCAGAATAAAATTATAAGATTACTACATTTTATAACAGAGCCGATCACAGCTCTCTTAACTCATGTATTAAATACATACAGCTCTTTGAGCTTTTATTCTGCTGGGAATTAAACAGACTAAGCTTCAAAATGCATTACTGTTTCAGATGTAGGTTATTTTATGGGAAGCCAGAACCAGCAGAGGGGAGCTACCTTTGGTATCCCACTCATCCCCTCAAAGACCTAACATGTTCTAAACAGTAAACCAGAAGACAATAGTTAATTTAGCTACATGACCATAATAACCACAATTCTGAAAGTTAGTTTCCCAACGACCACTCACGTAAGCAACTATATTTTCTAGATCAAAAGCATTAAAGACCTGCTCATAAGGCATTTTTAACCTTTAGGAATTTCGCTTCATTCTATATAGAAGTTATTCCTCCACAATGTACAGAAAGGAGGCAATAGCAACAATTTTTTTTTTTCTGACAGAGAAACTATTGTGTGGATGTCGCCACTTTTTGAACTATTAAGACAAAAAAATGTAGCAAGGCACAATGGCCTAAGAAGAAAAATAGTATCCAAGCTCTACTAGCTGTTTGGGTTTTGAGAATCATCTGCCATAGCACTCACTGGGAAAAATGAGGGGAGTCTCTGCAAAAAATTCTCCCGTCTCAGAAAACCACCAAAACACCATTCTACTCCGTAAGACCTTCCCTGCTACATGGAATCAAACAAAATCTTACCTTGCTCTGACAAAACAATTAAGGAAAAAAATGACAACCAGAAATTAATGTCTGTCTCCCTACCTTAATGAAAAAAGCTCTGGCTAGTTCTTCTTCTTCAGGATATATTATTTTTAAAGTTGAATTTGGGAATTAGTTATTTCTTTTTCTCTTTTTTTTTTTTTTTGAGATGGTGCCTTGTTCTGTCGCCCAGGCTGGTGTGCAATGGCGTGATCTTGGCTCACTGCAGCCTCTGCTTCCCGGGTTCAAGCGATTCTCCTGCCTCAGCCTCCAGAGTAGCTGGGATTACAGGTGTGCACCACGCCTGGCTAATTTTTGTATTTTTAGTAGAGACAGGGTTTCACCATGTTGGTCAGGCTGGTCTCGAACTCCTGACCTCGTGATCCACCCACCTCGGCCTACCAATGTGCTGGGATTACAGGCGTGAGCCACCGCGCCCGGCCAGGAGTTAGTTATTTCTTACAGATAATCGTATGCTAATTTTTTTTGCCAATGCTACTGACTGGTGAGGTAAAGTGGGCAACAACTTTGTGTAAAAAACAACGGACTTGGCCTCAAACCTTGGGGGTCAGAGGGAACACCTATCAGAAAAACACAGAAGAAACACTAAGGAGGATTTACAAAGTCAGAAATAGTACGAGCCATAGTAAGTAAGTTAGGTTTTGCGCAAGAATGCTGCTAGAAATAAGGATGTAAAAAATGATCACTAAAGATCTAATAACTCACTTCTCTACCATTCACATGGTTGCCAACTTACCTTCTAACTCACTTACACATCAGCTGCGTGGGTTTCTAGACCCTGAAACTCCTTGTACATACAGAGCAAATGCCTTGCAAAAATCCACAGCCACTATTCACTTCATACCCTTCTAAAGCCCCTTAAATATGCCCATGAAATATTTGTAGGCAGCCTAATCTGACTTTACGAGAGCTATGCTACTACATCACTGTCCAAGAATATAATCCTATGCTGCTTGGAGAAAAATTTCCATTGATAACCAAAACCATTTGATCAAAGACACTGCCTTGGGGCTTTCAACCTTATCAAATAGATTTTGTGAGTGTGCTACAATTTTCAGGCAAAAATGATTTCAATGGCAATTAAGAACAACCTCTAACACATGGTTAAAGGAGGCCTCTGCCCAGTTCAAGAGACCGTATCAAGACTATATCATGTGCATCAAAAGAACAAGAAAAACAAAAATGGACTCAGGACACAAAATACTATTGACAAAAGGAGACACTGCATTTCGCTCCCCTCCAGCTGCCACTTAGAGGCAGAGTTAGGAGAGCCGAGGACAGATGACAGAAAGTCCATGAAGCCTGTTGGAGCCTGGTTGGTCACCAGGATCTGCAAGGACTGCTCTCCTGACGAGGCAGTGCATATCCTCGGCAGCCTGAACCTGGGCTGCAGCTCAGCGCCCAAAAGGAGTGTTGGCCATGGCCCCACGGATCCCAGCCTGGCTCAGGAGCATGCAGGAATCGAGCATGTGAGGCAAGAGCTTGTATTAGCAGGAACCACACGAAAAAGCCATTATTCAGGGGAGCGACATAATATATTGTAACTGCTCCCATCATGTCAATAAGCATCATGTTAATGGGTCTGTTAGAATTTCTCCCACTTAAAGTTAAAATGACTCCTATTTCAATGAAAATAGGAGATTCCTCATTCGTAGGATCACAATTCACCCATAGCAGCTGCCAGACACAAGAACAAGAGAAGTGCCGGGCATGCACACAGCTGATTTTGTCTCTCCAGGCAATTCTTCCATTTTTTAATTTGTCTCCTCTTGAAACAAAGAGATGAGCAAGTTACAAATATAATTACTATATTTCTGAACAAGCGATAACACAAGCCATGAATGCACTGAGAGGACTGCACGCTTACCTCTGGTTCTGGCTGTGAGGTTTGTTCATCTTCAGTGGAGTTTGGTAAAATGGCCCAGGTTATGTTGGCACTGGCTGATGGCAAAGAGCCAAGTGTCCCATTTTTCAGCTGCTCTGTGGAATGTGACTTGGGCCCGTGCCATCCCAGGATGTTTTCTGAAATAAAGACCTAGAATGATGCCAAGTATTTTCCAAATTAAACATTTATAGCTCATGAAATATTCGTACCCACTGTCTAAAGAGACCTGCTTGAAAAGGGCATGATGTAAAACACAGAGGGCTTGTTTTGAATGAAGTACCAAGTGCAGATTCTGATCATCTGTTTAGGAACTGGTTTCTGTATAATATCAAGATCAGAATCATCACAGGCTGTTTCACTCCCCAACAGTGGACAAAAACAATTGCTATTTACCAAAGCCAGATAAAGGTGTTTTTCTGGTCTGTTTGTTTTTTACCTTTTAAAAAATTTCTAAATATTCACAATGAAAAGTCAGATTCTATCAAAAATAGGCTGCTCAAAATGGGGTTTGAAGTCCAAGTGACACAATGGCCATGGCTCAGAAAAGATGCCTGCAGTGTGAGCACAGGATGCCACCCCTGCCCTCAGACGTGGCTTGGTGTGGCAGATGTCAGGAAGCCCCATCACCAAGGACACAGGTACCCATTCCATTCTGGCAAGAAACACTTTCACAAATGGCAGCCTGGCAAACCAAAAGCCATTTTTCGAATCCTCCACCAACCCCCTGTGGGGGGAGGGGAAGAGACTTTTACTCTGTTTTTTAAGGGTCACATATTATTGTAGAATATTTTATACACCTACTAATAGAAACAGGAGTAACCAGACGTGGATTTCTTTTTTAATACTTTCAGTTTTAGGGTACGTGTGCACGATGTGCAGGTTTGTTACATATGCATACAAGTGCCATGTTGGCAGAGGTGGATTTCTTTACCCCATAGCAATTCTGCCATTCAAATAAATAGGTCTCAGTGGGCACAGAGGCTCATGCCTATAATCCCAGCACTTTGGGGGGCTGAGGTAGGAGGATCGCTTGAGCCCAGGAGTTGGAGATCAACCCAAGCAACAAGGCAAAACCCTATCCCTGCAAAAAATATTAAAATAAGCCAGGCGTGGTGACACAAGCCTGGAGTCCCAGCTACTTGGGTAGCTGAGGTGGGAGGATCTATTGAGCCAAGGAGGTCAAGGCTGCAGTAAGCCCAAATCGCGCCACCGCACTCCAGCCTTGGTGACAATGCAAGACCCCATCTCCAAAAAAGGTAACAAAAAATAGGTAAGTCTCAAGCTTAGCTGACTGACACTCTGTAGATTCTGTTCTAAGTCTAAGAGCAAGAATAATGATAAAGAAAAATTAGGCTAAAGTAGAGAATGACTCATGAACATTCAACATTTCAGGGTCTCAGATGTTCCATCCATAAAGCAATACTATCTGTCAGCCTTTTCATGAGAATTACTCAAAGAAAAGTCTGCAGATACCCCAGACTTTCCTGACGTATCCCCAGGGGAATCTGGTTGTCAGAGGCAGATGAAGACACCGTGTATGTGCGGTGCTTATGCATCTATATGCTGCTGTATGCAGTATTATCCAACTCAAGTGTATTTTTATGCAAAAATCTTTTTTAATGTCAAGTGTTAGGTCACATAACTCTACTGTTAAAAGCCTTAAGTGGGCCAGACACGGTGGCCCACACCTGTAACTCCAGCACTTCGGGATGCCGGCTGAGGCGGGTAAATCACTTGAACCCAGGAGTTTGAGTCCAGCCTGGCGAACATGGCAAAACCCTGTCTCTACAGAAAATACAAAAATTAGCAGGGCATGGTGACATGCACCTATAGTCCCAGCTACTTGAGAGGCTGAAGTGGCAGGATTGATTGAGCCCAGGAGGTCGAGGCTACAGTGAGCCATGATTACACCACTGCACTCCAGCCTGGGTGACAATGAGAGACCCTGTTTCAAAATAAATAAATTAATAAAGGCCCCAAGTGGCTTATCATTACAATTGGAACAAAATCTAAGCTGCCTGGCTTTGCTCTATGACCTGCCCAGCCTCATTTTGTTCTCTTCTCCCCGTTGCTTAGTATGCTCAAGTCACATCAGTATATTTTTCCATTTCTCAAATGTGCCAAGTTCGTGACAGTCTTAGAGTGTTTGTGCATGCTGTTCCTTCCTTCCAAAGGGCTGTTCCTCCAGTCCTTCTACATCGGGGAGGAAGTATCCTGTACAGATCCAGGAGTCAGCTAAAATACCACTTGCTCAGAAAGGCCTTCTGGGACCTCCCTTGCCAAAACAGCACCCCAAAGGCACTCTCTGTCACATCGCCATTTGCTGTCTTCTCAGGACTTAGCACTGTCTGAACTCACTAACGCACTCATTCACTTGATTTTCTTTCCTCCCTGGAATGTCAGCTCCTTGAGGACAAGAACAATACCGCCCTTGCTCACAGCAGTGTCCCCAGAACCACGAACATGTTTAGCAAAGAGTGTACACTCAATATGAATGTGCTGTATAAATCAGAGATAGAAAACGTTAAGACGAGTGCACGTCATAGCCTCCTAAAAATTAAAAATTAAAAAATGGCCAAAAGAAAGACAGAGAATAGAATGGTGGTTGCCGGGAGCTGGGGAGTGGATGGGAGGAAATGGGGAGTTAACATTTAAAAGGTAAAGAGCTCCAGTTTTGCAAGATGAAAAGAGTTTTGGAGATTGGTTATACAACAATGTGAATGTACTTAACACTACTGAGATGTATACATAAAAATGGTCAGGATGGTGTATTTTATGTTATGTGTACTTGACTACAATTTTTTCTTAATGGCAAAAAAAAAAAACCATCCATATAGCAGCACTTCATGTTGTTTTTTAAAAGGTAAAAACTCACAACACTAAAACCAAAGGCTAAAGATGCACTAATACCAGAACTTGAGAGAAATGTCTGCAAATAACAAGGCAGATGGAGCCGAACTAAGAAAACCAACCCAGGATTCACGACACTACACTCTGCCATAAGAGAGGCGGACAGATACCTCTTACCTTTCCTGCTGACCAATTCCTGCCTCCGAAACCTCAAACTGGATTCAGATCTAAAATACCAAACAGTTGTTCTATAGATATAGGGCTGCTATTTAAAAATTCTTTGCTTTATTACACAAGCAGTAAACATCCTGTAGAGCAGTTAGGAAATCTTTTAAAAGATAAAGAAGTTTAGGTAACACAGTGAGACACTGTCTCTACTACAAAAAATTAACAAATTAGCCAGGCATGTTGGTACACGCCTGTAGTCCCAGTTACTTGGAATGCTGAGGTGGGAAGATCACTTGAGCCCAGGAGTTTGAGGCAGTAAGCCATGATCATGCCACTGCACTCCAGCCTAGGCAACACAGTAAGACTCTGTCTTTAAACAAAACGAAACACTAGGGGGAAGAAAAGACATCTGCTTGCCTAGGCAATCAGGACAAAGTCCCCTCCATTCTTCCCATACCTCAACTCTGTGTCTCCCTCCCCTCTATTCCAACATTATCCAGATATGGCAACCTAGGGCACAAGAGGGCAAGAAGTAGAGTCTGAACTGGCAGTGGTATGCTGTATCTTGGGATAGACAAAGACCAGGACAAGACAAAGAAAGGTGGCAATGCATGCTGGGGAGCACAGCTTTCTGTGGACCCTATGGATTCAGAACATCAAACAGCCAGTGCATGAGAAAGATGCCCATCTCAGATCAGTTCAGCTGCTTTTAAAAAATGATCATGGGTTTAGGAGGCTGGATAGACCTGTCTCGCTTGGAGATGAAGGCAAAAATATTCTTACATGGAGTGAATAAAAAGGACTGTACAGAGCTTGGGGAAAAAAATATTCTCAAGAAGGCTAAGAGGAAAGAGATCCTGAGCAAGAAGGCCAAATAGGAATAGCTCCAGCCTACAGCTCCCAGCGCGAGCGACACAGAAGACGGGTGATTTCTGCATTTTCAACTGAGGTACCGGGTTCATCTCACTGGGGCTTGTCGGACAGTCAGTGCTGGTCAGCTGGTGCAGCCCAAACAGCTAGAGGTGAAGCAGGGCAAGGCATCGCCTCACCTGGGAAGTGCAAGGGGGAAGGGAATCCCTCTTCCTAGCCAAGGGAAACTGAGATACACAACACCTGGAAAATTAGGTAACTCCCACCCTAATACTGCACTTTACCAAGGGTCTTAGCAAACGGCACAACAGGAGATTATATCCCACACCTGGCCCAGAGGGTCCCACGCCCACGGAGCCTCCCTCATTGCTAGCACAGCAGTCTGAGATCTAACTGCAAGGCGGCAGCAAGGCTGGGGGAGGGGCGCCCGCCATTACTGAGGCTTAAATAGGTAAACAAAACCCCCAGGAAGCTCGAACTGGGTGGAGCCCACAGCAGCTCAAGAAGGCCTGCCTGCCTCTGTAGACTCCACCTCTGGGGACAGGACATAGCTAATCAAAAAGCAGCAGAAACCTCTGCAGATGTAAATGACTGCGTCTGACAGCTTTGAAGAGAGCAGTGGGTCTCCCAGCATGGAGACTGAGATCTGAGAATGGACAGACTGCCTACTCAAGTGGGTCCCTGACCCTTGAGTAACCTAACTGGGAGATATCCCCCACTAGGTGCAGACTGACACCTCACACCTCACACAGCTGCGCACACCACTGAAACGAAGTTTCCAGAGCAAGAATCAGACAGCAACACTTGCTGTTCAGCAATATTCTATCTTCTGCAGCCTCTGCTGCTGATACCCAGGCAAACAGGGTCTGGAGTGGACCTCAAGCAAACTCCAACAGGGTCCTGACCGTTAGAAGGAAAACTAACAAACAGAAAGGACACCCACACCAAAACCCCATCAGTACATCACCGTCATCAAAGACCAAAGGCAGATAAAATCACAAAGATGGGGAAAAAGCGGGCAGAAAAGCTGGAAATTCAAAAAATCAGAGGGCATCTCCCCCTCCAAAGGAACACAGCTCATCGCCAGCAATGGACCAAAGCTGGACGGAGAATGATTTTGACAAGTTGAGAGACGAAGGCTTCGGTCAATCAAACTTCTCAGAGCTGAAGAAGGAACTACGTACCCGGTGCAAAAAAACTAAAAATCTTGAAAAAAGAATGGAAGAATGGATAACTAGAATAATCAATGCAGAGAAGGCCATAAACGAACTGACAGAGATAAAAACCATGACACAAGAATTACGTGACAAACGCACAAGCTTCAGTAACCAACTCGATCAAATGGAAGAAATAGTATCAGCGATTGAAGATCAAATGAATGAAATGAAGTGAGAAGTCTAGAGAAAAAAGAGGAAAAAGAAATGAACAAAGCCTCCAAGAAATATGGGATTATGTGTAAAGCCCAAATCTACGTCTGATTGGTGTGTCTGAAAGTGAGGGGGAAAACAGAACCAAGTTGGAAAACACTCTTCAGGATATCATCCAGGAGAACTTCCCCAACCTAGTAATGCAGGAAAACATTCAAATTCAGAAAATACAGAGAACGCCACAAAGATACTCCTCGAGAAGAGCAACTCCAAGACACATAATTGTCAGATTCACCAAACTTGAAATGAAGGAAAAACTGTTAAGGGCAGCCAGAGAGAAAGGTCAGGTTACCCACAAAGGGAAGCCCATCAGATTAACAGCAGATCTCTCCGCAGAAACTCTACAAGCCACAGGAGAGTGGAGGTCAATATTCAACATTCTTAAAGAAAAGAATTTTCAACCCAGAATTTCATATCCAACTAAACTAAGTTTCATAAGTGAAGGAGAAATAAAATCCTTTACAGACAAGCAAATGCTTACAGATTTTGTCACCACCAGACCTGCCCTACAACAGACCCTAAAGGAAGCACTAAACATGGAAAGGAACAACCGGTACCAGCCATTGCAAAAACATGCCAAAATGTAAAGACCGTCGATGCTAGGAAGAAACTGCATCAACTAATGAGCAAAATAACCAGCTAATATCATAATGACAGGATCAAGTTCACACATAACAATATTAACCTTAAATGTAATGGACTAAATGGTCCAATTAAAAGACACAGACTGGCAAATTGGATAAAGAGTCAAGACCCATCTCACATGCTGTATTTGCTGTATTCAGGAGACCCATCTCACATGCAGAGACACACATAGGCTCAAAATAAAGGGATGGAGGAAGATCTACCAAGCAAATGGAAAACAAAGAAAAAGCAGGGGTTGCAATCCTAGTCTCTGATAAAACAGTCTTTAAACCACCAAAGATCAAAAGAGACAAAGAAGGCCATTACATAATGGTAAAGGGATCAATTCAACAGGAAGAGCTAACTATCCTAAATATATATGCACCCAATACAGGAGCACCCAGATTCATTAAGATTCATTCTTAGAGACTTACAAAGAGACTTAGACTCCCATACAATAATAATGGGAGACTTTAACACCCCACTGTCAACATTAGACAGATCAGCGAGACAGAAAGTTAACAAGGATATCCAGGAATTGAACTCAACTGTGCACCAAGCGGACCTAATAGACATCTACAGAACTCTCCACCCCAAATCAGCAGAATATACATTCTTCTCGGCACATCGCACTTATTCCAAAATTGACCACATAGTTGGAAGTAAATCACTCCTTCTGAAACTATTTCAATCAAAAGAAAAAGAGGAAATCCTCTCTAATTCATTTTATGCGGTCATCATCATCCTGATACCAAAGCCTAGCAGAGATACAACAAAAGAAGAGAATTTTAGACCAATATCCCTGATGAACATGGATGCAAAAATCCTCAATAAAATACTGGCAAACTGAATTCAGCAGCACATCAAAAAGCTTATCCACCATGATCAAGTGAGCTTCATCCCTGGGATGCAAGGCTGGTTCAACATATGCAAATCAATAAACATAATCCATCATATAAACAAAACCAAAGACAAAAACCACATGATTATCTCAATAGATGCAGAAAAGTCCTTCAACAAAATTCACAGCCTTCATGCTAAAAACGCTCAGTAAACTAGGTATTGATGGAACGTATCTCAAAATAATAAGAACTATTTACGACAAACCCACAGCCAATATCATACTGAATGGGCAAAAACTGGAAGCATTCATTTTGAAAACTGGCACAAGGCAGAGATGCCCTCTCTCACCACTCCTATTCAACATAGTATTGGAAGTTCTGGCTAGGGCAATCAGGCAGAGAAAGAAACCAAGGGTATTCAGTTAGGAAAAGAAGAAGTCAAATTGTCCCTGTTTGCAGATGACATGATTGTATATTTAGAAAATCTCACCATCTCAGCCCAAAATCTCCTTAAGCTGATAAGCAACTTCAGCAAAGTCTCAGGATACAAAATCAATGTGCAAAAATCACAAGCATTCTTATACACCAGTAACAGACAAACAGAGAGCCAAATCATGAATGAACTCCCATTCACAATAGCTTCAAAGAGAATAAAATACCTAGGAATCCAATTTACAAGGAATGTAAAGGACTTCTTCAAGGAGAACTACAAACCACTGCTCAGTGAAATAAAAGAGGACACAAACAAATGGAAGAACATACCATGCTCATGGATAGGAAGAATCACTATCATGATAATGGCCATACTGTTCAAGGTAATTTATAGATTCAATGCCATTCCCATCAAGCTACCAATGACTTTCTTCACAGAATGGAAAAAACTGCTTTAAAGTTCATATGGAACCAAAAAAGACCCCGCATTGCCAAGACAATCCTAAGCCAAAATAACAAAGCTGGAGGCATCACACTACCTGACTTCAAACTATACTACAAGGCTACAGTAACCAAAACAGCATGGTACTGGTACCAAAACAGAGATATAGACCAATAGAACAGAACAGAGCCCTCAGAAATAACACCACACATCTACAGCCATCTGATCTTTGACAAACCTACAAAAACAAGAAATGGGGAAATGATTCCCTGTTTAATTAATGGTGCTGGGAAAATTGGCTAGCCATAAGTAGAAAGCTGAAACTGGATCCTTTCCTTACTCCTTATACGAAAATTAATTCAAGATGGATTAGAGACTTAAATGTTAGACATAATACCATAAAAACCCTAGAAGAAACCCTAGGTAATACCATTCAGGACATAGGCATGGGCAAGGACTTCATATCTAAAACACCAAGAGCAACGGCAACAAAAGCCAAAATTGACAAATGGGATCTAATTAAACTAAAGAGCTTCTGCACAGCAAAAGAAACTACCATCAGAGTGAACAGGCAACCTACAGAATGGGAGAACATTTTTGCAATCTACTCATCTGACAAAGGGCTAATGTCCAGAACTTACAGAGAACTCAAACAAATTTACAAGAAAAAAACAAACAACCCCATCAAAAAGTGGGCAAAGGATATGAACAGACATTTCTCAAAAAAATTCATACAGCCAACAGACACATGAAAAAATGCTCATCATCACTGCCCATCAGAGAAATGCAAATCAAAATCACAATGAGATAGCATCTCACACCAGTTAGAATGGCAATCATTAAAAAGTCAGGAAACAACAGGTGCTGGAGAGGATATGGAGAAATAGGAACATTTTTACACTGTTCGTGGGATTGGAAACTAGTTCAACCATTGTGGAAAACAGTGTGGTGATTTCTCAAGGATCTAGAACTAGAAATACCATATGACCCAGCCATCCCATTACTGGGTATATACCCAAAGGATTATAAATCATGCTGCTATAAAGACACATGCACACATATGTTTATTGCAGCACTATTCACAATAGCAAAGACTTGGAATCAACCCAAATGTCCATCAGTGACAGACTGGATTAAAAAAATGTGGCACACATACACCATGGAATACTATGCAGCCATAAAAAAGGATGAGTTCATGCCCTTTGTGGGGACATGGATGCAGCTGGAAACCATCATTCTCAGCAAACTATTACAAGAACAGAAAACCAAACACCACATGTTCTCACTCATAGGTGGGAACTGAACAATGAGAACACTTGGACATGGGAAGGGGAACATCACACATCGGGGCCTATTGTGGGGAGGTGGGAGGGGGGAGAGATGGCATTGGGAGTTATACCTGATGTAAATGACGAGTTGATGGGTGCTGACGAGTTGATGGCTGCAGCACACCAACATGGCACATGTACCCTAGAACTAAAGTATAATTAAAGGTTATACTTTAGGTACAAAGTACCTTTAGGTTTATAGGTGCACACGTACCCTAGAACTAAAGTATAATTAAAAAAAAAAAAAAGAAGAAGGCTAAGAGGAAGAACACATATAAAATTGCTAACACAAGGTGTTGGAGAAAACACCAGGAAAGGTGTTTCCTCAGCATATAAATATAGGACAAAGCACCCTGTATGAAACAAAAACAGAAAACTAGAAGAAGAAAACAGGCTGAGGTGAAAAGAGAGATGAACGCATCAAGGAATTATTATGCGGAAACTAAACCAACATTAGTAGAATTAAAATTAAAACTGAGAACAGGAAATAGTGGGATCAACACTACAGAAAAACAAATAAGTAATGTATTGAGATAAGGAGGCTCTACCTATGTGCAGTTGCAAAAGACACAGACGACAATCATGAGGCAGAAAACAATAGAGAAAAGCTGGGTGCAGGGACTCATTCCTGTAATCCCAGCACTTTGGGAGGCTGAAGTGGGCGGATCACCTGAGGTCAGGAGTTCGAGACCAGCCTAGTCAACATGAGGAAACCGCGTCTCTACTAAAAATACAAAAATTATCCAGGCATGGTGGCACGCACCTGTAATCCCAGGTACTTGGGAGGCTGAGGCATGAGAATTGCTTGAACCTGGGAGGTGGAGGTTGCAGTGAGCCAAGATCGCACCACTGCACACCAGCCTGGGTGACAGAGCAAGACTCCATCTCAAAAAAAAAAAAAAGAGAGAGAAGATGCACAACAGAGATCCAAGAGATAAAGGATCCATGTTCCTGAAGGAGAGAGACCATATCAATGGACAGACAAAAATGTAAGTATAAATACATGTCCTGCGCTGAACAGAAAGCTGTGGGGGCTGCTGAAAGGAGCCACGACACTCCAGCCAAATCAATGGGAAAAAAATGCACATCTAAATACCGCAGCTTGCCGATATTTTCTCAGGCTTTTTATTACTGAAATTCCAAACACACACAGAAGTAGAATAGTATAATGAATCCCTAGTTTATGAAGTTTGGCAACATTTTTGAATAACAAAAATCAAGAGAAAAATTTTCCAATCACGAAAGCAAAAAAATTAGACCTGCCTTAAAGGGAAAAAAAAAAAAAAAAAACCAGTCTTGAATTTTGCGACAACACTAAATGCCAAAAGATGAATAGGCAAATAGAAGAATGTAAATAGAAACCGACAGATCTGGAGTGAGTTGGGGAGCTGGGGGATAACATTCATCCCCAGCCAAAATGTCTTTCCCTTGGTAAGAATGGCCAACATTTATTGAGCTCTTGCTAGGTGCCAAGTACTGTTGTACATACTATCTGTGGTTTGTCTCATCTAATCCTAATGGTGACCCATGAGGCACGTACATATTACTACCACGCCTACATGGCAGATGAAGAAACACAGGCATTAAGAACTAGTAAGTGGTAGAATCCAGATTAAAACCCGTGCAGCTGAGCTCCCCAGCCCAGACTCTCACACTCTGCACCACGTGCCCTCTCAGCAGCACTGCAGAGACTCAGAAATGATTCTTCTTGCAGGAAAAACAACTTGAAAACATTTCCCAAAGTACGAATAAAAGAAGCAGAATTAAGAACTCAAGAAATGGGGAAGTCATAAAAAAAAAAAAAAACAACTGGTAGAAAGCAATGAACCCAGTTAAATGCAGAGCTGAGCAGGGCTGGGACTACAGTCAGGCAAGTAAGACATTCACCTCAGGTGTAAAATAAAAGGAAGCATCAAGAAAATCAGTAATTGAGATAAAGCGTAATTTTTTCTAAGAGACAGGATCCCACTATGCTGCCCAGGCTGGAACATAGTGCTACTCACAAGTGTGATCACTGCACACCACAATCTTGAACTCCTGGGCTCAAAAAATCCTCCTGCCTTGGCCTCTCAAATAAGTGGGACTACAGGTATGCACCACTATACCTGGCTGAGGTAAATTATATTTTAACACAATATTTTAAAATTGAAATAAAAGGGAAGAGGAGGGAAAGGAAGGGACAAAGGGAGAAAGGAAGGAAGCAAAAAGGAAGAGAGAAAGTCTTATAGTACTCAGCCTCACTTCACCCTCATCTCCATCCTATCAGATCCTCTCTGCTATAGACTGAATGACTATGTTACCCTCCTCCAAGATTCATATGTTGAAGTCCTAACCCCCAACATGACCAAGTTTGGAGAAAGGGCCTTCACATTAATAAAGTTAAATGACATAAAAAATGTAGGGTCCTGATCCAGTTGGATTTGTGTCCCTGAAACAAGAGGAAGAGAGACCAGTGTTGAAAGAAGAGGAAGACAGACCAGAGGTCGGTTGCCCTCCAGGTTCACACACCAAGGAATGCCATGTGTGGACACAGCAAGAAGACGGCTGTCACCAAGCCATGAAGAGAGCCCTCACCAGAAACTTTGGGCCTAGGAGACTGGACTCTGGATCTTAAACTTCCAGCTTCCAAAACTGTGAGAAATTTTTGTTCTTTAAGCCACCCAGTCTACAGTTTTTTATAATAGCAGCCCAAGCTAAGACACTGTCTTTATGTAAACTTTTGATATTTTGTTATCAATTGTTTTTGCATTAATTTTGGTTAAAAATATTGCATTAAAACATAACTACTTATCTTAACTACTTAACTTTATCTTTTTATCTTAACTACTAAAACTTTTGACACCCTTTTGAATTTTGCACTCAAGACTAGTGTCTCTTTCATCTCACCCTGGTCCCAGCTCCAGAATAGGCTATGAATAATACTTTTTTTTTTTAAGACAGGGTCTTGCTTTGTTGCCCAGGCTGGAGTGCAGTGGCACGATTTCAGCTCACTGTAACCTCTGCCTCCCGGGTTCAAGTGATTCTCCAGGCTCAGCCTCCTGAGTAGCTAGGACTGTAGGCACCCACCACCACGCCCAGCTAATTTTGTATTTTTTTTTTTGGAGAAATGGGGTTTCACCATATTGGCCAGGCTGGTCTCAAATTCCTTACCTTGTGATCCACCCACCTCGGCCTCCCAAAGTGCTGGGATTACAGGCATGAGCCACCACGCCTGGCCGCGATGAATAATATTTCTAAGCATGGTTATATAACTGAATATTAAAGTCACATATTATTTTTAAAAATAATTAGTCATCATACATTATTTAATTATTATACTAATATTAAAATATTAATAACAATAGCCTGCATATCATAATAGCAAAAATTGGAAAGCACAATAGAGGGGCAGAGGAAGTTAAAGTCTGCCCTGTCTTTATCATTAAAGAAAAGATTCAAAAAGTATTCCATCATCCCTCTGAGGACTACCAAAAAAAATAGGTTAAAGAATGCTTAAGAAGCTGGGTATGGTGGCATACACCTGTAGTCCCAGCTCTTCAGGAGACTGAGGCAGGAGGATTGGTTGAGCCCAGAAGTTCAAGGCTAGACTGCACTATGATTGTGCCTGTGAAGAGCGACTGCACTCCAGCCTGGGCAACATAGTGAGACTCTGTATCTTAAAAAGAAAAAGAAAGAAAGAAAAGAATGGTTATGAAAAACTTAATATGACCACTACTAGAATTTATATATATATGTGTCATATTTCTTCCCAAAATACTAAAGAAGGGTAAAAGAAATACAACCTGTATAGCAAAATAGAAAACATGAAAAGCAGTATGGAAATAAAAACAAAAATCATAAGGAGACTAAGAGAAAAACACCGGTTTTAAGGGCAAAGGTTTCACTGTGGAATTGTCTTAATCCCTCCTTGGCCTTATTTTAAGCCTTGCTTAGAGTGTTGAGAGCTACAAGGCCTCTGCCCAGAGGCCAGTGATAGGTGATGGCCCCTGGAAGGTCTTTCCTCTTCCTGTACCAGTGAATTCATGCTTCCCAGGTTCAGTAAACATAAAATGGTTTTCCAAAATAGAATAAGATTGACATTCACAAAAAGATTGAATTTTCACTTGAAACCATAAGACATATTCCCAGTGGAAAGCCGGGCCTTGGTAACTGTTTTATTTTTTTTTTATTTATTTATTTTTGAGACGGAGTCTCGCTCTGTCACTAGGCTGGAGTGCAGTGGCATGATCTCGGCTCACTGCAACCTCCGCCTCCTGGGTTCAAGCGATTCTCCTGCCTCAGCCTCCCAAGTAGCTGGGACTACAAGCGCGTGCCACCATGCCCAGTTAATTTTTGTATTTTTAGCAGAGACGGCGTTTCACCATGTTGGCCTGGATGGTCCTTATCTCTTGACCTCGTGATCCATCCATCTTGGCCTCCCAAAGTGCTGGGATTAGAGGTGTGAGCCACTGTGCCCGGCCTCTAACTGCTTTCTTTAGGGAGAAGTTGGCACTCAAAAATTCTGTTTAGACAGTTGTAAAAAAATTTTAAAAACACGTATCTGAAATATTCTGCAATGCTAGTTTTTCCTCTTCTCCTGATATCCTATTGATACGCTTTGGCTCTGTGTCCCCACTCAAATCTCATCTTGTAGCTCCCATAATTTTCACATGTTGTGGGAGAGACCCAGTGGGGTATGACTGAATCATGGGGTATGACTGAAGCATAGGTCTATCCCATGCTGTTCTCATGATTGTGAATGTGTCTCACGAGATCTGATGGTTTTAAAAACGAGAGTTTCCCTGCACAAGCTCTCTCTTTGCCTGCTGCCATCCATGTAAGATGTGACTTGCTTCTCCTGGCCTTCTGCCATAATTGCAAGCCCTCCTCAGCCATGTGGAACTGTAAGTCCAATAAACCCCTTTCTTTTGTAAATTGCCCAGTCTTGTGAAAATGAACTAATATGCCTATTTACTGAATTACCATATTTCTATCTTAGCTTTTAATCATAAAATAAAGAAAGGTGACTATAAGTGGGGCAAATCTTCACCAAAAGCAGTAGGTGTCAGGAAAGAAAGTATAAGAGACAAAGAAAGCAAAGGAAGTCCCTAAGTGGTGGAAAACAGATGAAAAATGAAAGTCTGAAGAGGTCTCTGGAAAAATGTAAAGCACCGCAAAAGGAAGAAGATAAACAGCCAGAAGAGCCAAGGGTCCTTATGACAGTCTCACCTATTTGGCCCTTTTGGCCAAACCCCAAAATGCGAAGACCAGTGCAACTGGCTTATTAACTGACACTCCCCACTAATCTTTCAAGAGGATGAAGCGTTATTGCAAGGATGAGTTCAGGAAAGTATATTAAATTCTGCTCTGGTTCTTCTCCTCTCAAATATATTCTCTTGATCTTTTGTCCCTGTTTGTCTTCAAGGGCACCTGTGTCATCTACTGCATTCTGCCAAGGTTCCATTGTCACTAGTTCTGGCAGTGGCGACTCCAGTGTCCTTCCCCAAGCCTGTTTCACACCATCACGCTGCTAATGCCAGCTCTTACCTGGCACCAGAATGGGCTTGTCTAGTTACAGGCATCTGCCCGAACTCAAACCATGTTACCTAGATTAAGGCTTGCAAGCAAATAGCAAACCAACCAGCAGCACAGAGGGCAGAGTACTCCGTACCCTCAAATCACTTTCCAGGCCCAGTTCCCTCCCACACTTGAAACTCACCTAAAAAGCCCAGGCTCCCAAAGAGCACAACCTTTTCCAGCTCTGAGCGTGGTTCTGCCTGCCTCTTCCCCATAGCACAGGGAAGGCTGGAGAAAACAGATACCCAGTCCCCTGTCCATCAGCTGTTTACCTCCATCAAGCTGCTGAAGTAGATTTAGAAGCCACCAGGAATGGCAAAAGAGCTGCATAATTTAAGTCTTGACTGAAAAGCCAAATTACCTTTTTTTTTTTTTAAGACAGTCCAGTCTTTCCCTGTCCCCCAGGCTGGAGCACAGCGGTGCGATCTCGGCTCACTGCAACCTCCACCTCCAGGGTTCAAGTGAATCTCCTGCCTCAGCCTCCTGAGTAGCTGAGATTACAGGTGTCCGCCAACCACACCTGGCTAACTTTTGTATTTTTAGTAGAGACGAGGTTTCATCATGTTGGTAAGGCTGGTCAAACTCCTGTCCTCAAGTGATCCACCTGCCCCGGCTTCCCAAAGTGCTGAGATTACAGGCATGAGCCACCACGCCCGGCCAAATTACTTTTTTAATTTTAATTACACACCTCTCCATAAATGGAAGCTAAGTGAAGCACTTCAGACCCAGTATATCTTGGAGATAACATCAGAAACAGGTCTGGGAGCCCAAATGAATAGCTGGGAGGCAGATGAATACTGAAGTATTCTCAGATTTCAGTCTGGTTGGCAGTGTGTTTGAAACAAAAACAGCGTAATGAGCAACATTTGGAGACAAAAGCTCCAAAGCAAACATATATCCCAGAAGACACAATTAAATGCTATACAAGATGAAATATACAAGATCATAAATCATTTTTTATTCACAAAAGGGACAGAAGGAAAAAGAAAAAAAAAAAAAACAGTGCAAGGATCAGAAGGCAAAGAGCCATCACGCAGGAACAATCTGTATGAGTATTTGCTACGCTTCAGGTAAGACGGGCCTTCCTGCCCATTGAACACTGAAATGAAACCCTGCCAGCGTTTCACTTTAATGAGATTTTGATTTCCATCAGCCCAACCTGGCACTTCTTAGACATAACCATTATATTTTTATCAATGTGTGTCAGGCAGCCGCTATAGCAACTATCAACCCTGAGAGCCCCAAGTGTCTAAACAAACACATTTTAAGGCAGCACTCCCAGGGCCAACGTATTCTCTATTCTCTTATCCCACTAGCTTGAGATTCTGGAATTCCATTTGAACTGCAGACAACTATGATGTTTTTCCTGCAGGAAGTAATTCTATTTTCCCCCAATGTGTAGCATAGATTTAAGACACACAGTAGGTTGTTTTAAAACTTCAGGGGCTGTGTTACATGGAATATGACATGTAAAAAGGGTAAGACGACAAGGAAACAAAGTAGTCATTGTGATGCTTCATGCTGTATTCTCCAACTTTCAGCTAAGTTTCTGGATGACAACAACCCAAATGAACGAGAGTGGGCTAGCCAGGCGCGGTGGCTCTTGCCTGTAACCCCAGCACTTTGGGAGGCTAAGGCGAGTGGATCACCTGAGGTCAGGAGTTTGAGACCAGCCGGGGCAACATGGAGAAACTCGGTCCTTACTAAAAATACAAAAATTAGCCAGGGGTAGTGGGCACCTGTAATCCCAGCTACTCAGGAGGCTGAGGCAGGTGAATTGCCTGAACCTGGGAAGTGGAGGTTGCAGTGAGCTGAGATTGTGTCACTGCACTCCACCCTGGGTGACAGAGTGAGACTCCATCAGGAAGGAAGGAAAGGAGGAAGGGAGGAAGGGCAAGTGAGAGTCAAGGGTGGAAGAGAGAGCACAGGGAGGACATAAAGGAGGTAGCACCTGATGTGACATAATTTCAGGGACACTTCTTGGTCTCCCCTTTCTCCAATAATTTCCATTTCAACCTGTCACCACCTCTGAAATGCATCCAATTGAGCTTTGTTCCTCCGGGCCCTTAAAAATGCCAGAGATCCAATGAAAGTTAGAAAGAAGAAAAAAAAAAAAAAAACGAATTTCCTAGGAAGCCCTGAAGAAATGTTTTTTTAAGAGGGATTAATTTTAGGAAAAAGAAAATGATTCAAGCTTGTATTTACTAGTGAAAGATTCTCGGAACGAGCCTATTACATTGCAGAAGCTACAAGTTACAATACAGGGCAAAAGAGACCACAGAAATTTTGAAAAGTTTCCAGTCTCACTCCAAATTTGCGTTCAGGCCTCAATGGGGGTCACTGAGGCTCCTTCCAGATCAGAAAATGTCAAAAAGCCTCATTAAGCTTCTGCATTTGGGATTCATTCTTAAGGCTGAGAAGCAAGAGGAAAGGTAGAAAAGCAGGTCTGGGTGCCTTTGCTCCATGCTTGAATATACGCAAATCTCCTAGACTGGATTCTGCCCCCAGATTGCTTTATTTTGCAAAGGCTATCAATGGCATAACCAGCAAAGAGGACTGTACTCTTGTTAATTTACTGATTTCAATCATTGTGCTGTCTTTAGAGGAGAGTGTCCTTTTTTTAAAGGAAATACACACTGAAGTATTTAATAGTGAAGGGACGTGATGTCTGCAATTTACTTTTAAGTGGTTAGAAAATTGTAATATGTAACTATAGGGAAAAGATGAAGTAAACATCATAACATGTTACTGTTTAAGGAATTTGTAGAGGGATATATGAGCATTTTTCATACTATTCTTGCAACTTTTCTAAAGTCTGAAATTATTTTTTAAAAACATATATACACCTGCCTTGAGAGAATTACAACGCTCACAAGACACGGTTCCCAGCCTCAGTTTGGGGGACTGAACCCACTGAGTGGTTGTTCTGGATTGAACAAAGAACCCCAGGCCGGGAAGACACCTGCCACAGCGGAAAGAGCCTGGTCCTGCTCTCATTCTGCCACTTAGCTGGGTGGCCTTGGGCAAGTTGTTTAATAGTTCCGTGTCCCAGCATAACATCTGAACAATGCACGTAATCATACCTACTTTGTAAAGATTTCAGAAAACATGTAGCCAAGGCCAAGTTCAGTAAATGATAGTGGGTTTTACAAAGAGAAAACCACATTACCCCCACACAGTCTACTCTGAAAAACCAACTGTCCCGTTTACGCTTCGGTGAAACAAAGGGCAAAGGGCAGCTGGGGAAAGCATGAAATATAAAGACTATCACTCATAGTCTGGGCTTTACTTCCTATCACCTAACTTGCCTCATTCCTTCATTAATTAAGTGACCCCTGAGCAACAAAGCACAATAAGGCTGCTGTTATTCTGTTAATTATAGTATTTTATAATTGTATGTGACATAACCAATCTCAAGCTATTTTTACCTTTATCTTAATCTTCACAAATATCTTTATATCTGCGCATTGATTAAACCTTCCTCCAAAAGGACTGAGGCATCTCAAGGACGTGCATTATTATCTCCAGCTTCTTGATTAAGAGCTAGAAATACTCCTGGTGTGTATTCCAGAGGTTTCCTTGTGAGGGGACAGGCAGGAGGATGTTTACTGCAGCGAGGTGAGTGGGGCAGAGGCTGGAGGCAATGTGCATTATCTGTCATCTGAGAGTGGCTGGGTATAATGTGGTGGACCCAACACCACAGAAATAATGGACCAGATGCTACATGCCAGTGGATCTTTTTTTTTTTTTTTTTTTTTTTGAGACGGAGTCTCGCTCTGCCGCCCAGGCTGGAGTGCAGTGGCCGGATCTCTGCTCACTGCAAGCTCCGCCTCCCGGGTTCACGCCATTCTCCTGCCTCAGCCTCCCGAGTAGCTGGGACTACAGGCGCCCGCCACCGTGCCCGGCTAGTTTTTTGTATTTTTTAGTAGAGACGGGGTTTCACCATGTTAGCCAGGATGGTCTCGATCTCCTGACCTCGTGATCCGCCCGTCTCGGCCTCCCAAAGTGCTGGGGCCAGTGGATCTTAAAAACAGAATGCTGAGGCGTGTAATCCCAGCACTTTGGGAGGCTAAGGCGGGAGGATCGCATGAGGTTGGGAGTTCAAGACCAGCCTGACCAACGTGGAGAAATCCCGTCTCTACTAAAAATACAAAATTAGCTGGGCATGGTGGCGCATGCCTGTAATTCCAGCTACTCGGGAGGCTGAGGCAGAAGAATCGCTTGAACCCAAGAGGTGGAGGATGCAGTGAGCTGAGATTGCACCACTGCACTCCAGCCTGGGCAACAAGAGTGAAAACTCTATTTCAAAACAAAACAAAACAAAACAAAACAACAGAATGCTGAGTGCAAATGTTATGAATGGAATGAGACTTATAATGTGATACCAGCAAGTCTGAAAGGTGTTCCATAGTCTTTATGTAAATATTTTAGTTACATTTTTCATAAAATGTTACATTTGTAACTTATAAATAAAAATATATCCCAAACAGTAGAGGAAGGGCAGGAGAGATGAATGCAGAATTACATTTTTCATAAAATGTTACATTTGTAACCTGTAACATAAAAATACATCCCAAACAGTAGAGAGGAAGCACAGTAGAAACACTTGGATATAAGGATAGACGGATGGATCACAGAGAAATGGATGGACTTAAAGGAGGAAGACAATGGGACACACACACATAGTGTGTGTACTCATCCTAAACATGGACGAGCTGCCGGCGGTCTTACCCGAGGCTCCTGGCTTCTGGCTGGGCTGGCCCGCCTGGTGCACGCTCTGCTGTAACAAGTTGAGGCACTCCCCAAGGCAGCTGAGGGTGGCAGCAGAGGTAGCTTTCAGGAGCAGCAGGTCCTGGTCCAAGGCAGTGAGGGGGCCAGACCCTGGCAGGGACTCAATGGCGTGCACGAGGTTCTTCTGCTGCCCTTCCACCTGGTTCATCATCTACAAAACAAGACGACAGTAAGGAGGTGAGGGGCAGAAGCTCTTCTTTCAACAGGCTGGGGAGGTGGCAGTTAAACCACAGAAGTGGGTAAAACTGGGTGAGGGTCAGTTCCGTGTGTTTGGTGCACGTTCGTCTTTTGATAAATACTCAATCCTGGGTGAAATCTGTCTCGGTAAATTTATCCAAAGGCACTCTAATTAAAAGAGAAGTTTTGAACTTTAGAGCTAAAAGGGGCCATCAGGGCCATCTGGGCATATCATTCTACAGATCTTCTGGAGGTAAGTCAATAATAAATACATTGCAAGCGTCCTTGCAACCACCTTTAGAGTTCTTTTTCTACAGAAGGTTATCTGAGACAGCAGGCGCGCTGTGGCTGTCCCTCACAGCAAGGCTTCCTCCTTGCTTTTCCTCCAGCTCCAACCCTTAACTCTTTGGTAGTCCTGTTCAGAGTTCACGGAGTGGAAGGGAAATCTGGGGCTGGTGTTTGTACAAAGGAGATCACAATGAAACCAGTGCTGAGCCCCCTTCACTCACTTGCAAATAAAAAATGCTAAGCAGGACATGACCTTCTTAACACCACGAGACATGTCAGGCAGAGAAAAACCAGGAATCCTAGAGCCAGTCCTACTCCATGGCTCAAGCTATGACAAATAATCATATTTTGTGGCCTGGCTTCAATTCATAAGCTTATCATAAGACAAACAGTAGACTAATTATGTCTTTGAACTAACAAGTCAAAAAGAAAGGAACACAGGAGCTAGAAAAGGACTTTAATGGTTATCTTGTGAAGTTCATCCTCCTCATGTTTTATCCCATTAAACAGGATGATGTATATAAAGTGCTTAGACATCATGTCTAACAAATAATTAGCGGGTCTACGAAGTGGAGGAGCTCAAGCAACCCGCCCAAGGTCACAAAGCCCATTGACATCAGAAGCAGCAGTAAATTCCTGTTCTCCGGTCCACTGTGTTTTAAGCTTCTCCACAAAAGCTGTTTTTATTTGAAGCAACATCTCCTGCTTTGTCACTGTCACCCTTGGAGGATCCTTGTCACCATGATGTCACCAGTGGGAAGAAGCAGTAATTCTGTAAGGACTGCTGGACTTGGACACAAAGCTCATTCCTTTTTTGCTTAGCCTTTTTTCTCTTTCCTTTTGAAACAAATACCTGCTACTGGCAATTACTTCAAAATGATTTTTTTAAAAAAGATTAATTTTAAGAGACATGTTCCACAGCTGTGGTTTGAGCGTTCTCATCTTAGTGTACACATCCATAATCTGGCCATGCAAATTGTTTTTTTGTAGATTACAGAAGATCTACCTAGCCATTCTGGCTCCTAAAACAGTGCCTCTAAATAAGGAAAGCTCAGTAAGTACTCATTTCTTCTTCAGGTCTTTGTTTAAAAGTCATCTTTTTAGGTGGGTGCAGTGGCTCACGCCTGTAATCCCAGCACTTTGGGAGGTGGGTGGAACACCTGAGGTCAGGAGTTTGAGACCAGCCTGGCCAACATGGTGAAACTCAATCTCTACTAAAAATACAAAACTTAGCTGGCCATGGTGGCAGGTGCCTGTAGTCCCAACTACTCAGGAGGCTGAGGGAGGAGAATAGCTTGAATCCAGGAGGTAGAGTTTGCAGTGAGCTGAGCTGGCGCCACCGTACTCCAGCCTGGGTGACAGAGTGAGATGCCATCTCAAAAAAAAAAATATATATATATATCAACAAATAAAATAAAATAATAAAAGTCACCTTTTTGAGAAATCTTCCCAAACCACTTCATTTAAAATTACACCTCCAGGCCAGGCATGGTGGCTCATGCCTATAATCCCAGCACTTTGGGAGGCCAAGGCTGGTGGATTATTTGAGGTCAGGAGTTTGAAACCAGCCTAGCCAACATGGTGAAACCCTGTCTCTACCAAAAAATACAAAAATAAGCCAGGTGTCATGGCGGGCACTTGTAATCCCAGCTACTCGGGAGGCTGAGGTAGGAGAATCGCTTTAACCCAGGAGGCGAAAGTTGCATTAAGCCGGAATCATGCCACTGCACTCCAGCCTGGGCAACAGAGCAAGACTCAGTCTCAAAAAAAAAAAAAAAAATTGCACCTCCAGCCCAACCCCAGGCACACCTGTCTTCCTTACCAACCTTATTATCCACAGCATCTACCTCCTTCCAAACTAACTTGTAATTTC
Source organism: Theropithecus gelada (assembly GCF_003255815.1). Taxonomy (NCBI): domain Eukaryota; kingdom Metazoa; phylum Chordata; class Mammalia; order Primates; family Cercopithecidae; genus Theropithecus; species Theropithecus gelada. Next base: position 178,321,910 of record NC_037669.1, read on the forward strand.
CTTATTATATTCATTTATGCTAGTGTGCAAGCAGGAATCATCATCTGTGTTGTTCACTGATGTATCCCAAGTACTATAAGTACCCACCTATTGAATGAATGAATGAATCCAAGTTTCCCTCCTCTCACTGAAGTGCAAAAGAATCCGTTTATGACATATAGTCTACAGAATACTTGATGAACATAATATGGCTGAAGATTTAGTAACGGATAATACCTCCATTATCAGTTTGCCAAGAAATACTGCCAACTAGTTAAATTTAACTTCAAACAAGATAAAATGTCTATGTATTCTCTGACATTTATATGTATAAATGCTAACAGTTAGGGAGAAATGGATTTCGAGCTATTTGTAGTCAGCATTTCTGTAAATTCCTACCATAAAATCCTGTCTTAGAAAAATGTACTGAAAAGAAAGAAGAAATCATGATGAAACATGATACATTATGTTTTTATTATTATGAATGGTGCCATAATGCTTAAGAGAAAAGGTGAATAAAATCAAGCCATAAACTATATGGTATATACTCATTTTTAATCAACAAAAAGAACTCTATTCCAATTATATAGTATAGGATAAATATTGTTATTTCATAAGCATAAGATATTATGAAAATCTTAGGTAATAAAAACATGAAACCACCTTGGAGGATATTCTTCTCTATTACAACAGATGCACATGCTCAGAGATGGAATCCATGCACTAGCTCTCTAAAAAAGCATTCAGGCCAGGAGTGGTGGCTCACGCCTGTAATCCCAGCACTTTGGGAGGCCAAGGTGGGCAGATCACTTGAGGCCAGGAGTTGGAGACCAGCCTGGCCAACATAATGAAACCACATCCCTACCAAAACAAACAAACAAACAAAAAACAAAGTTAGCCGGGCATGGTGGTGCACCTGTGGTCAGTCCTAGCTACTCAGGAGGCTGAGGTGGGAGGATCCCTTGAGCCCGGGGGCTGGGAGCTGCAGTGAGCTGTGACCACACCACTACACTCCAGACTGGGCAACAGAGTGAGACCCCATCTCAAAATAAATAAACAAACAAACAAACAAATAAATTAAAAATAAAAAGCATTCATCAGTATTTACTGAGAGCCTATTGCCAATAGCAAGGGCAGGTAGCCTTTAAAGGCAGTGGGTATGTTTGGCAGTTACAATGACTGGGGAAGAACCATGGCACTGAAAGCAGAGGGCCCAGGAGAGCTAAATTTCTCCTGAATCAGGGCACAGTCCTATACAACAAAGAACGCTGCTGTTGAAAATACTAACAGTGCCCCCTTGAGTAACCCTTTGCTAGAAACACATCAATAACCAGGCACCTCATAGCTTTGACTTCTTTCTTGGGAAACTGAAGGCTAAAAATAATACAAGCTTTATAGTGATTGGCACACAGTACACACCTCCTACAGACTCATTTTCTTCTCATTTTCCATGAGATGTGAAACAGAACTCTAGTCTTTAATGACACAATCGATGCCAATCTTCACTTTATGTTAGCTTCATGAGAATCCAAAAGAAGTTGATTGAACCCTGAAAGAAATGTAGGAGTTCTTGCCTTGGAGCTGTGCATCACAGTTATTACTGCTCTAACACTTGCTAAGACTGGGAGGCACTGATGAAGACTCTTCATCAGACTTCCGGAGAATAAGTTTTAGCTATGTCCATCTCTCTCTCACTTTTATTAAGGGCACATGTGAGATGATAAATGTGGTACCAAAAGGCAGAATGCACCAAAAATACCAACAGTAAATTCTTAAAAAGGGCTCCTTCTCCCCTTCAAGGTGCCTACCAGCTTAGCAATAAAGGAGCAAAGCCCAACCATCCGCAAACAGACTCACCTACATCTTCCAGCCTTTAAGAAAATGTTGAACCATTTACTTTAATTACGAAGTCTCAAATTATAACCCCAAATACTTCCTCCAAGGCACACCAACATTCATCATTCATGATTGTTTAAAAACAAGCAAAAAAAGCAAAAATTTCATTTCTTTCTGGAATTTGGCTTCCACAATCAGGCCGTCATGATGATGTAACACGGGCACAGAAACAGAGCCTCAAATTAAATTTCAGAGATAAACCACCTGAAAATATCAACTCTGAGGTTGTAAAAGAGATGAAATGTAGGTCAAGTTGAACTTCACAGATAAGAAACTTCTCAGAGAGGGAATAAAAATTCTATGACCTGTTTCTTACAGTACAAACGATGACACGTGCATTACAAAATCAAATCATAGGAGTTAATGTTAATAGCATCAGTGGCTGCAGAAAGAGGAAAAACAAGTCAAAAAATCTGAAACGAAGATGCAAAGATCGAAACCCAATGGTATCTAGCTCAACAAGTTCAAATCTGGCTAAAGCAAGGACTGCAGTAGACAGCAAGAAGATAAGGGCCTCATTTGTCTAGACTGCTTCGGATTTTTCTGAGCTGTAAACCCTGGTGCAGGTTTCAGAGGCCCCTGAAAAGTCCAATCCTGATGGGTCAGATGTCAACAAATTTGACAACTTCAGTCACTCCTCCATTACCCTCCAAAAGCTCAGCATAAAGCGGCTCCTAAACAAATATTCCTAACCCTAAAGAAACCAAAGCTGCTTCTCTGGTTGGCAGAGCCTCAACCGGTGCCCCAGTGCCTTCAGTAACTCAATCTGTCCGGCTTGGAAGGAGGCCGAACAATTTGATGCCACGTACCAGATGGCCTTGGTTTGGCATTTCTCTTCAGTCTGGTGGCATTCCTGAGTCCCCGCTAAGTTCCCCTCTGAGTCAGGGGATCAGTCCTTGGTTAACGTAGGCACTTTTTCACTTGGCCAATGTCCTCACCTAAGCTTTAAAGCTATGCTTCAAGGATTTTTTTTTTTTTTTTTTTTTTTTTTTTGAGACAGAGTTTCGCTCTTATTGTGCAGGCTGGACTGCAGTGGCGCGATCTCAGCTCACCGCAACCTCCGCCTCACCTCCCGGGTTCATACAATTTTCCTAACTCAGCCTCCNTTTTTTTTTTTTTTTTTTTTTTTTTTTTTTTTTGAGACAGAGTTTCGCTCTTATTGTGCAGGCTGGACTGCAGTGGCGCGATCTCAGCTCACCGCAACCTCCGCCTCACCTCCCGGGTTCATACAATTTTCCTAACTCAGCCTCCCGAGTAGCTGAGATTACAGGCATGTGCCACCACGCCCAATTAATTTTGTATTTTTAGTATAGAAAGGGTTTCTCCATGTTGATCAGGCTAGTCTCAAACTCCCAACCTCAGGTGATCTGCTTGCCTCGGCCTACCAAAGTGCTGGGATTACAGGCGTGACCCACCATTCCCGGCCACTTCATGGATCTTTAAACCAAAACCACACACACACACACACACACACACAGTTTACTGTCTGCATTAACATGGCTTTACCATCCTACTCCACTCCTCTCATGAGCATTACTTTAATTTTCCAGGAGACTCCATCCCAGAAATGGTTGGATAATTTATTATAGGAACTTCCCCAAATGGCCATCAACTCTTTAATAAAAACCATCAACACTCTGTCCTCTAAAAGTCTTTGAATGTCTTGCCTCAAAATCCTTGCCTTGTTGTTTTCACTAATCCTGAACTGTTAAATCATGATTCTTAATCTTAATCCTAATCAAGTCTCCACATTGTAAACCAAACTTCCAGTTCTTGATAAATGCTGACCTTGCCTTCCCGGCTTGGAGACACAGCCAGCACCCTGCGGAGGTGGTGTTTTCCCTCACAGTGGCCAACAATAGTTAGTCTTGTCTTATTAACAAATGATAAGTTGATATGTGGAGAGCTGGCATTCCAATCGCAACTCCCTTCTCCAAACTTCTGAGTGCTGGGGCACAGTCAGTCCTGGTCTCACCCCTGAACAATTTTGTCTTCTCTCAATGAGCTGCTGAGTTTTCCTACCTGACATTCTACCTTCGCCCTATAATTCCCAGCCTATGTCCCTTATTCTACACCTCCTGGCACAACATACCCCTAAAATGATAGCCCTCCAAGCGTTCCCTTCAGGCAGGGTCCTGAGCCCCTTGGGACACTGCTCCTCATACCCACAAACACAATCCTGTGTAGGCCAGTCCCAAACAGTTCGTGACTGCCAAATATCTGTTAACCCCGTTTCAGGGGCGTGAAGAAAGAAAACCCCCATCGAGTGTACAGAACTTCCAAATACACATTTCTCTCAGTAGGGCTAAGAGAGTGACGGTGGCAATAACAGACAAGATGAGCGGAAGGAAGAGGGATCCAGCTCCAATGGGGAGAGGGTGCTGGCTAAACAGGTGACAACGTTACAAAGAAGAAGAAGAAAGGAAAAAGGCACAGAAAGAGAAGGGAGAAACCAATATAAGGAATATCACACTGTATACTATAAACCAAAGGAAACAAACAAAGAAAAGGTAAACAGAAGAAGGCAGGATCTCAAAAACAGTGACCACCAGGTCGTCAATGCACTTACTGCAGGGCTCCGCAGACTTCTGTAAAGGGCCACGTAGTCAACACTTTAGGTTTTGCAGACAGTATGGTCTCTGTGGCAACTACTCAACTCTGCCACTGTAGCTTGAACGCAGCCAGAGGCAGTGAATACACAAATGGGCATGGCAGTTTTCCAGTGAAACTAACATTTTTATTCACTCTCAGTTTCGGTGTCAGATAAGATCTTTTCTCACTCGTGTTGTGATTGTCCTGGTTCTTGACATGACTAATGATTTTCAATTCTATCCTAGATATTTTGGTTATTATGTTAGGGGACTCTGGGTCCCATTTGATTTTTTTCTTTTTTTAGGCTGGGAGTCTTATGTTTAAGTTTAGAACGTAGGTCCTGGCCTGCTTTTATGGGCTGTGGTTCCAGTGACAATCTAATTTCAGAGCCATTGTGGTACTATTTTAATCTGCTTGGTTCATCTCCTGCCTCTGGAGCCTCCACTCATCCCTGTCGATGTTACCAAAGGGGACAGAAAGAGCTTCCCCAGACCTCTGACTGGTGCCTCTAATTGAAAGAATGGAGTTTCCAGCCTTCCAGGAGGGGAGCAGGATCACCCTTGTCCATGCCCCTAGCTGCATCTTGCCCTAACTCTGGGTAGGAGGGAAGTCTCAGGCCTGAAGTCATTTTTTATGCCTAAGAGCATAACAGTCTGCTTTCCTTTCAAAGGTGTGTAAGTGTAGACATCCTATTTCCACTTCGAAGTTGAAGACTGCTTCATAAGCAGATCTAACTGGCCGGTTGGAAGGTTGTACTCATCTTTTTGGTAACAGAATCGATTCTGCCTTTCAGAAAATTGGCAGAAGAGATGCATTCATTATTTCTAGATATTTCCTGCTTTCTAGATTCATACTTACTTTGCCTTGGACTTCATGGTATAATTATTGAGGCTGACCATCACTAAGTGACTTAAGCCATGATTCCAGGGTTTTCTGTCCACCCTTGTCCCTGGAAGGCAGGACAGGCTAACGGCATTTTGAAGTTCAACAATTTGACACTCTACCTTTATCATGTGAGATGAGAGGGATGGAACAAAAGAGTGGTTGAAAGGACAACCCAAAGACGTAGAACATCCAAAGCTTTTTCTGGTCCTTCCATAGTTTGAGTTGGTATCAAGAAATCTCAGTGTTGCCTCTAAACCAGCCCATGCTGTTGAGGGCAAAAGGTAAATGCAAAATTCTGAATCGCACCTACTCACTCAAAAGACACTTTCTGAAGATGTGGGGAGATAAGCCTTCTACAGTTCCAAAAAACCGATTCCTTTCTGTCATTTCTTCACCTTTGGTTTTTCTACAATCATTGCCTCATCACTCCCAACAGTAACACCACACTGCACAAACATAAAATGCCAATTTTATCTTTACAAACGCCTTAGGAGGAAACCATTACTGAGATCCTCAAGAAATGTGAGATTGTAACACTCACAACTTACTGACGGGTCTGTGAAGTCTGACTCTTTGCAGGCAGGAATCCTGAGTTCGGAGAAGCTGAACGACCTTGTCAAAGTCACAGCTTCACTTTCCTGGCAAGGCACGACTCACCGTTAGTCCTCCGGCTCCACTTCAGCACCCTTTCCACTCTGACATGCTCCTGTGTACTTCCTCTTATTTCTTTCATATATTCTAGAAGCAAAAGCTATCTCCTGCCTCAGAAAACAACTATGATAAGGTTTCTTCCTTTCCACTGTCCCTCAGCCCACCCATTCTCACCATCTGGAAACCAGCTTGCTTGTTTTTGCCTTCCGAGTACAAAAGGCTGGCTCATTCCATCAACCACCATCCCAACAGAATCAGACAGTAAAAACAGTCATAAAGAAGGAAGTAAAGTTATCTGTCATCCCACTTCCTGGAGATAAGTGCTGTTAACATTCTAGTATGATTCTGACTCTTCTAATTTATATGTACACACACAGAGGTCTATTATTTTATCTTAAAAACATCACTCCTTATATATAATTGTACAACCTTTGATCACTTTAGAATACATCATCTCTAACACTTGGGACGTACTTCAAAATAACCCAATGGGGGTAAAAGAGCAAGGATGAAACAATATTGGCTTTGGGGGTAGCTAAAGCTGTTGATGGGTACATGGAAATTCAATATGATCTTTCTCTAGTGTATTTACATTTGACATTTTTCATAACAACAATGTCTTTTAAAATAGGGGGGAAACCTCCTCTTGGCTTTCACATTTTAAATCTTAAATGTTAACTGTTGCAGGCCGCAGGCATGACAGGCAATGAGCAGGTGAAGAACCAATGGAAAAGTATTCAGAAACTCCTGTGTGAGCTAACAGGCTTCTGAATGTATCGCTGTGGTCCACAGAGAAGGCTGGAGAAGGTAGCAAGGAGATGCTGTATCAGCTACTACAGCCTTAAAGTTGGTGTCTCTTTGGACTTTAAAATTCTTCCTATGCAACTTATTTTTATTTCGTTTAATCAAATAAACATGAGGGTTTTTCCATGGAAAAAATAAAATAAAATAGGGGGAAAATACATTATTATGGTTGAAATGTATCCTTCACCACATTCATATGTTGAAGTCCTAATTCCCAGTATCTTAGAATATAACCCTATTTGGAGATTGGGTCTCTATAAAAGGAATCAAGATAAATAAGGTCTTGAGGGTGGTCCCTAATCCAATATGACTGGTGTTCTTATAAAAAGGGGAAATTTGGGCCAAGAATAGTGGCTCATACCTGTAAATTCCAGCACTTTGGGAGGCTGAGGCAGAAAGATCACTTGAGGCCAGGAGTTTAAGACCAGCAGTAAAGACGTGGGGAGAAGATGATCATCTACAAGCCAAGCACATCCTTCTCTCACAGTGCTCAGAAGGCACCAACTCTACCAGTGACTTGATTTTGGACTTCCAGCCTCCACAACTGTGAGACAATGAATTTCTGCTGTTTAACACACTTTGTCTGTGATCCTTTGTTAATGCAGCACTAGTAAACTAACAGACACATCACAGACATCTTTACACACCGATAAACACAGATCTCATTTTAATGATTGCATGTATAAGGGCTTTTAACTCCAAACCAAGTAGGTCTTGGCTTCAGAACAAAAGTTCCTTTGACGCAATCTCTATCAGTTTTTCTCATGTCATTTTTGCTAAAGGAAACAGTGAAGTGGAAGAAACATTTTCAGAACTGTATAACAGAATATGCTGTAGAAGACCAAAAATATACCACCCCAAAATATAATTATAGAAAACCAGAATATGCCTCCTAAAATATGCCTCTTTAGCATAAGGATTATTTTGAGAAACTACAGACACCAGAACAGCTCTGAAAACAAAGAAGTTATCCTTTTGTAAGGGAAATTTACATTGATAAAGCAAGTCTCCATTCTCTGAACCAGGAAGATAATAAGGATGACTAAACTATAGAGCCTCATCAATGGAGAAGGCACAAACTTAAAAATCTCCATATCAAAACGTACTCATGTTTACAGTACTTTTCCTGGATACCTCCCCAAAATCTGCCTTCCCATCACCCTTCTTAATCTCACAGGAAGATGGTATTTATGCCTGAAGCCTATCACCTCTTTGAGAGTTACTCATTTCTCTGAGTATCTCTCATGCATGCACGATATGTACATGTATTAAATTTCAGTTTTTCTGTTGTTAATCTGTCTTTTGTTACAGAGTCCATCCCAACTAAGAACTGAGAAATAAAAATAAAATTCTAGGACCCCCAACCAAGTAAACAGATACCCCTGTTAGCCAAGGGGACCCCAGAGAAACCCTGAAAACAGAGCTCCCAGCCATGACAGGATGGGAGGTCCAACTCCCTAACTGCTCTTAGGCTTTCTTCCCTAAGGGCTAAACAGAAACCAGCCCTTTCAAACAACTCCACCCCCATTTCAGTTAAGCCCACTGACACTCCCCCCACCCTTTTGTGGTTTCAACAAAGCAACTGACAGGCATTCCTGATAAGAGATCACTGACCACAAGAGTGGTTCTGGCCAGTCTAGGAGGATGTACAGTGAGGGTTTTCGTGTCCTGTGCTTCATCTTTTGATGTGAGAGGGCCGAAAACTCTACCCCTGGATCATGCTACTGCTGCATTTTTTTGAACATGGATCTCATGGAGCAGCATGAAGTTCAATTGCATGTGTACATATTTCTCCTTTCATAAATATTCATGATTCCTCCTACAGCTTCTTGAATATGTTTATTTGGCCACCTTGTTCAGTATAAAGCCTTGGCTTATTCTTCCCACCCTTGAAGTGCCTGTTTCTGGCTTCTGGCCAGAGACTATGCTTCCCAGCCTGTCAAAATGGCCACCCTACAGGCTGTAGCCATTTGTGAGAAATAAAGCTCTCCTTTCCAAATTATGAACCTCATCATTCTTCAGTTGACAGAACTATGAAGAGTAAGGAAAAAAATATTTCTCCTCCCCTGTGATTTCTACACAATGGTTAAAAATTATTTATTTAGAAATCCCATTTGTCAGAATTGAATAACACGTAAACATTCTGAAAACAAGGGGTGAAAGATACAAAAGGAATAATCTCTTAAATTGTTTTCAAAGAAAATGCCACTGTCCAACAGAAGGATTCTGAGTAGAAAGCAAAGGATCAGTGAATAAGTGCCTCATTCGCTATAATTTATCTATTCTCTCTGCCTCCCCCACACACAGACACAGACCTGAACAGGATCCTGAATGCAGATCAAGTAGCACTTACGTCTCTGGACACAAGGTTGGCCTCCCTTGCCCAACATCTGAAACTGGGGCTTCTATGGGAGTTCCATTCTGCAGCAGGCTACTCTTTGTTTTGTTTTAATTAAAAATCTCCTTTTAACACAAAATAATACTTAACATAGAAAAAAAAACAATCAAATAGAAGGAAAGATACCCATAATATATCCAGTACCAGAAAGAAGTTTTAAAATCTTGGCAAATGTACTTACAAAATTTTTATGTATATATATGGCCAACCCTTAAACAACTTGAGGGTAGTAGAAGATCCTCATATAACTTTTGGTTCCCTAAAAACTTATCTACTAATATACCACTGTTGACTGGAAGGCTTACTGATAACATTAGCAGTCGATTAGCACATATTTTGTGTGTCATATTATATGCTGTATTCTTACAACAAAGCAAGAGAAAAAGAGATGTTATTTTATTTGCTTTCTATTTACCTTTTTTTTTTTTTTTTTTTAAAGAGTCTCACTCCATCACCCAGGCTGGAGTGCAGTGGCACGATCTTGGCTTACTGCAACCTCTGCCTCCTGGGTTCAAGTGATTCTCGTGCCTCAGCCACCTGAGTAGCTAGAATTACAGGCGTACACCACCACACCTGGCTAATGTTTTTTGTATTTTTAGTAGAGACAGGGTTTCGCCATGTTGGCCAGGCTGGTCTCGAACTCCTGACCTCAAGTGCTCTGCCCACCTTGACCTCGCAAAGTGCTGGGATTACAGGCATGAGCCACCATGCCCGGCCAAGAGATGTTATTTTAGAAATTGTAAGGAAGAGAAAATATATTTACTATTAATTCAGTGGAAGTGAATCACCATGAAGGTCTTCGTCCTTCTCTTCACATTGAGTAGGCTGAGGAGGAGGAGAATAGGAGGGGTTGGTCTTGCTGTCTCACGGTGGCAGAGACAGAAGAGTTGGAGAAGGTGAAAGGAGAGGCAGTCACACCCAGTGTAATTTTTACTGAGAAAATCCACATATCAGTGGCCCCGCACAGTTCCAACCTGTGCTGGTCAAGGGTCAAGTGTACAGTCACCCCTCAGTACCCATGGGGCATTGGTTCCAGGACCCCGCCTGGATACCAAAATCCATGCATGCTCAAGCCCCCTAACATAAAAAGATACTAATATCTGCATATCCTCCCATATGCTTTAGATCATCTCTAAATTACTTATGACACCTAATACAATGTAAATGTCACATAAACAGTTGTTATATTTTATTGTTCATGGGAAAGTGACAAGAAAAAGCTTGTACATGTTCAATATAGATGCAATCATCCATATTTTTTCCTGAATATTTTCAATCCTCAGTAGGTTGAATCCACAGATGCAGAACCCACAGATAAGGAGGGCTGACTGTATGCCCTTTTTTCACTTTTTATGAAAATGGCTGCAGGCCATAATCATGTCTATAACCTTTTTAATTCAACATGCCATGTCAATGAATTTCTACAATACTATTTAAAATACTGCAGAACATTTCATCACATAAATATGCCACAACTTACTGCCCAATTCCCTACGGCCGACATTACAATGATGTTTAACTTTTTTCTCTATGACGGATTACGAGTCAACAAACTTCTCTGTATCTAAATCTTAGCATAACTTCAAAAAGATTTTGTTAAACTTCTAGAAGAGGAATTGCTGAGTTTAAGGTTGTTTTTTTTTTTTAATAAATACTGCCAGCTCACCACTGAAAAGAACTAACAATTTGTATTCTCTCAGTAATGTGTGAGCTGTCTTCCGCCCTATCACTCTCCAACATCTTTCTTTCTTAAACAATTTCAGAGGCAAAAAAAAAAAAACCCAAACCAGTATTTTATTGTTTTCATTCATTGTTCATGTCCCTGCATAATGCAGGGCAAAGAAAAGTTAAGAAGTTTCCGCCAGGCGCGGTGGCTCACGCCTCTAATCTCAGCACTTTGGGAGGCCAAGGCAGGCGGATCACGAGGTCAGGAGTTCAAGGCCAGCCTGGCCGACATAGTGAAACCCAGTCTCTACTAAAAATACAAAAATTAGCCGGGTGTGGTGGCACATGCCTGTAATCCCAGCTACTTGGGAAGCTGAGGCAGGAGAATTGCTTCTTGAACCCGGGAGGTGGAGGTTGCAGTGAGCCAAGACTGCACCATTGTACTCCAGCCTGGGCAACAGAGTGAGACGCCATTTCAAAAAAAAAAAAAAAAGTTTCCATATCCAGTAAAGAAAATTTAAGGAAATAAGACTAAAGAGGCCTGGTGTGGTGGCTCATGCCTGTAACCCCAGCACTTTGGGAGGCTGAGGTGGGCGGATCACTTGAGGTCAGGAGTTTGAGACCAGCCTGGCCAACATAGTGAAATCCCATTTCTACTAAAAATACAAAAATTAGCTGGGCGTGGTGGCACACAGTTGACACCAGCTAATCCAGAGATTGAGGCAGGAGAATCACTTGAACCCAGGAGGTGGAGGTTGCAGTGAGCCAAGATTGTGCCACCGCACTCCAGTCTGGGCGACAGAGCACGAGTCTGTCTCAAAACAAAACAAAACAAAAGAAAAACTAAAGGGAGTCAGAGAGTGTTTTCCTTCATAAGGATAGAGAAGCCTTGTCAATGTCTGGCCATGGGCACCAGCACATGGGGGTGTGATGGTACCCAGCAATGAAAGGGAAACCAAAGTCCTAAGCAAAGAGAGGGCAGTGCTATTGGGAGAAGCAGGTGGATCCAGAAAGCAATAGAAGAAGTCAAAGTTCTCTCCTAAAAGATCCTAGGGACACGGAGAACAAGGGGAAACACTTCCCTCACAGTGCCAGAGAAGACAGGTCTACCTGGACCTTGAAGTTCAACTGCCTAGTTATGATGTCCCCAGAACTCACTAGGAGCCTCTTCCCACGTTCAACAAGCTTATCTAAAGCTCAAGGTCTGGTTTTAAACCAGCGTTCAACTCAAGGAAAAAAGCACAGAGTAGCCCTTTGCTGCTTCCCCCACATTCCCCACATTTATCTTTCTCTTCTCACTCTTTTCAAAATACTTCCGTTATCAAAGCCATGTCAGTAACAGCCACTACATGAATGATACAAACAAGGGCATTTCACAAGATGGGTGGCAGGGGGCGAGAAGCGCTGGGCTGCAGTTTACAACAGTGCTTTCACAGTCACAAACTCTAATCCTCCCAGCTCTGTCTTGGCCACAAGCAAGGCTGCTTACTGTTTTTGTTTTGTTTTGTTTCGAGACAGGGTCTTGCTCTGTCACCCAGGCTAGAGTACAGTGGCGCGATCACGGCTCACTGCAGCCTCACTCTCCCAGGCTCAGTGGGTCCTGCCACCTCAAAGTACTGGGGTTACAGACGTAGCCACTGCACCCAGCTCCTGATTACCATTATTCTCATTTTACACAACCCTGGGGCTGAAAGGGTAAAACCATTTGCCCAAATCAGAATGTGCAGATGGGAGATGTCAGGACTGAAGGATCCACACTTCTGTGCTCCTAACCTCATGACCAGAAGGCAAGCAGAACCATTCTGTTCCTACAGATCACAGCACAAAGGCTCCCATACACACTCTGATGCTCACCTAGCATGGCCTTCCACCTAGAAGAAAGAAGATGCTTGGGAGCATGCTGGCTTATCCACCCACCAATTCATCCGGAACGGAACGAGAACACACACAGCAAACTCCTCTAGGGTAAAATTCACAGAAAAGAAAACACAATTTATAAGCAAAGACGTAATAAGAAAGGGTAAGGAATTGTTCTGCAAATGGTATGAAAGTTTTATTCAAGTGTTTACGTTTCTGTCAGTTCTCTAATCAGAAATCATTTAACACACATCATATGAAACAAAAAAAAAAAACCAAAAAACAGAAAACCTAAAATGCTGCTTTACTGACTCACTTCAGAAGTCTTCTGATTAATCTACCGTCATTTCTCAGCAAATCCTGGATATTATATCAGTGGGTTTTTTTTCTCTTACAGAATATAACCTTACAAACCAAGGATCAGCAAGCATGAAATTAAACCATTTTCTTCAGACTGCTTCACCTTTGTTCACTCATACTCCACATACATGCTCAGCCTATCTCAAAGAACCTCTAAGTGTCCAGATATTTAATCTGGATTTTATGGAAATTCTCTTATTTTGCAAGGAGAGTAGGATGTCTCTAAGAATTCCTGAAGAAAACATACCAACTAATATTCTAACTTGAGCTTCACAGCATATATAACTAGGCCTTAGCTCTACCCCAAAAACACCTGCCATTCTCTTTTAAAACTTAATTGCTGTTTTTAGATCAAATAGCTACCCAAAGTAGCAGGCAAGAACATGACTACATGCTTCTCTTTTCCACTTAGAATTAATTTCACTAGTACTAATTATTTTCAGGAAAGAAATGCATCTCCAAAGGGTACTTGAAAAAAGAAAAAAAAAAAATGGACAGAAATTTCACACCTCCAGGCAAATCCTTTACATCATCTGAGCTTTAGCAAATGAAACTCCGGAGAGACAAGTGCATTTATCAGGAATCTGCTTCATTAATCTGAAAAGGAAAATTACGTTAAGGAATAAGCCACCATTAATTAATATTTATTGTATCCCCACTGGGTAAATGACACTGCAGTCACCAATTTACAGAAGAGAGAACACAATTCCTGCACACCAACTACTTAACAATGTAATCCTCAAGGCACTCAAATATGACACAGAATAATGGTATATAACAGACTGTGCTTTGCAAAAGAGCTAACCGCCCTTTGCGGACACGTGCATTTAGAATTGTTTTCCAGTGATGGAAATGAACTGGCCTGGATCCATGTCTACTCCTACTCCATACTTCCTCACTGCTCTGAGCATGCACTTTTAAAGAGAGTACATGTAAGGGTATATAGTCCACAACCACTGTTCATATAATAAACACACAGAATGAACTTACTATATTATAACTAGTTCCACGTGTATCTCTCTCCATGGCCCAGCGTGCTGATGGTATCAATCAATTAATTCACTGCCAAACTCTATCTGGGCAGGGCCCATGAGACCTTACTCAAAGGAGATGCCTGATGTATGTTTGTTGGGTAGATGAATGGAGGAGAGGGGAAGGGGGGAGGGAAATGGGAAGACAGGGCAAGTGAAAGGAAGAGGGACTAAAGGGAGGCAGAACAGGAGAAGAAGAGAAGGGAAGAATAAAGAAAGAGGAAAGAAGGAAGAAGGATCGAGTTCCAAGGCTTCTGGAAGTTTTAAGACGCTGGCATGGTTCTCTAGCAAATCTGAGAACTCCTTTCCATTGCCCCTAGTTTGTTGTTACTACTTTCACCCAAGGAATAAAAGATCTTGTGTCCTGTTAACCTGGGACCTTGAAGCTTCAGCCTTAAACATTATTTCTCTCTAATACCAATCTCCCAGCATGGGCGGAGTATTTTAACTGCACATTGTATATCTCTGGGCACACAATCCCAAATTTCTTAACCTCTAATTTAATCTATATGATCGTGGGATAAAGAAGGCACTACCCGAATGAGTTTCAGGCTCGACTTCCAGTGAAGTCCATGACATGTTTTTCTCCTAGTTTATTTTTATTCCTTCTTCCACCCCGGCTTACAGGTTGTTTTCACCAGGTAGCCTTCCATCACCCTCCCAAAAGGCCATGATCCCCATCATCCATAAAACATATCATGGGTAATTAACTTTTTTTTTTTTTTTTTTTTTTTTTTTGAGACAGGGTCTCACTCTGTCGCCCAGGCTGGAATGCAGTGGTGAGACCATGGCTCACTGCAACCTCTGCCTCCTGGCCTCAGATAATCCTCCCACCTCAGCCTCCCAAGTAGCAGGGACTACAGGCACGTGCCACCATGCCCAACTAATTTGTGTGTGTGTGTGTGCGCGATATAGATATATATATGTGTGTGTGCATATATATATATGTATATATTGTTTTGTTTTGTTTTGTTTTTTCTTGTAGAGACACAATTTCGCCATGTTACCCAGGCTGGTCTAGAACCCCTGAGCTCAAGCGATCCGCCCACCTCAGCCTCCCAAAGTGCTAGGATTACAGCCATGGGTCACCACACTCAGCCTCTACTGATGTGTTACGTTACTAATTTGTTAATCTCTCTTGCCCTTACCAGGCTCTAAGTGCCACTTTGTCTCCTCTGTTCACTGTTGTTTCCATAAACCTAGGACAAGATGTGGTAAACTGTGGGCAAAAAAATATCAGTTGAAAGAATGAGTGAATGAATGAATGAATATACAAAGGAGAGCATCCAGGCATCTCTTTGAGAGCTATGAAGTGGCTGTTCTCCTTCCTTCGGACAGGTAAGAAGATCGGTCGAAATGCCACTATAAGATGGGTCCATTTGAACCAAAAAACGTATATACCCAATCTAAGTGACAGCCAGTGGGACTTTAAAATTAGTAAGTGAAAAAGGAAGTACAATACCATTTCTGGGGATAAGTAGGACCAGGTTTGGGGTTTTTGGTTTTTTTTTTCTTGTTTTATCAAGACTGATAAGCTCAGTAGTCAAGGGACAAGGTTTCACATTTTCCTTGTATACCTCCCAGGGTTTAGTTGATCACAGTCACAGAGAAAGTTTAGTAGCAAAGAATAGAAACCACCCACACTCATGCAAGGAGAAGGGGATTTGCTGCATGGATACAGGAAAGAGTTGCCCAGCATCTACTTGAAAGAGCTACTCCTCCTTTCCTTCAGAGATATGGCAGTCTCTTATCTCTCTCTGTCCCTCGGTCTCTGTGATCTCTCTCTGGTTTTCACACCTTTCTGTCTCTTCTTGCTCAACTTCCTCCACTTGCAACAAAGCCCAGCAGAGCCACTGGAGTCGAATCTACCCAATCCTCTAGTTTCTCCCTCTCCCAATTCAGATGAGAGAAAGTAAGTTTGCGTTATTGGCCCTGGGTCAGATGCCTGCCTCAAACGATTCAGCTGACACTGGGGATGTGGAAGATAGTGACCATGTGACACATCATGTGGACACAGATCCCCCACTTCAACATAGGGTCTTCCCTCTGCCCACTGCTGTGACTGAGATGTCTGGCCCAATATAGATTTTTGTTGTTGTTGTTTTTTGTTTGTTTGTTTTTGAGACAGGGTCTCACTTCGTCACCACCCAGGCTAGAGTGCAGTGGCACAATCATGGTTTATTGCAGACTCAACCTCCAGGACTCAGATGATCCTCTGAGCTCAGCTTCCCAAGTAGCTGGGCGTATAGGCTCGTGCCATGACACCCAGATAATCTTTATTTTGGTAGAAACCCAGGCTGGACTTGAACTCCTAGCCTCAAGCAATCTTCCTCCTCAGCCCCTCAAATTGCTGGGATTACAGATAAGAGCCACTGTGCTGGCCCCAGTGTAGAATTCTGACATTCATGAGCTATAAGGATACATAGTATTTACAAATACTTTTAAAATCCACTTCACAAGATTTGTATGTCAACTGGAACATCAGTTAAGGCTTTTATCCAAGACAATTAATCAAATAATGGAGCATTTCTCTAAACTTAATGCTGGCATGACATGAATGCCAGGGTTACAAAGCTTCCTGTCAGAGGGCCTGAAAGTATACTAACTTCTTATAAATGCCTGTGATAAACACCCAGCTGTAACCAAGCCCAGAACACCCCACCTCCTCTTTCTTTCATCTGCAGTACAATCTCATAATGAAAAGCCAGTAGAATCTGCCAGGTTATAGAGGAGATTAAAAAGAAACAAGGGCTCAATCCACAGTCCTCTCCAAGCTCAGCTTTTCCCTGGTGATTCCCAAGTCTATGAAACAACCCAATTAGCTATGTTATCTACTTTTTCCTATCAGGTCTGTAGGTCTATACTTTCATTAACTTTGTGGAAATTAAAATTACTACTGAGGAGCTCTGGATTTTGCTACAGTATTAGCCAATTCTCTCTTTCAAGAGCCCTCTTGTGTTTTGCCCATGCAGTTGTGATTAAAACAGTTCTCTTTGTTCATGGGAATAAGTTCTTCTCCCATGACCATCACCAAGCCAGTGAGAAAAAAAATTCAACTGTGGTCCCTGCAATAACCACTTGGAAAGCATAGAATCTAAAAAATACAATTGTGTGTAATTCTCACAAACAGTGGCTTTGTATCTTGTCCCTGCCTCCTCATAAATACACTACCAACTTGGGCAACATGACACTTCTTGACTTCCTGTTCGGTTACATCTGCTTAGAAAGCTTTTCCTCCCCATCTCTCATGGTCAAAGTCCTACCAGGCTTCCAATGCCCTTCCTCAGTTCTTCTTCATGAAGCCTTCCTTATCTCCCACTTAGAAGTCCCCATGCCCCCAGTCTCTCAGAGCCTTCCCGTGAGCACTTGCCCTTCTCTTCTGTAAGGCCTTGAGGTCTGGGGAGCAGGCCCATGTCCCCACTCCCGTAGCACCTGGCTAGTGCAAAGTGACACTAATTAAGTTTTTAATGAACCACCGAATGCACCCTTCAGGCTCTGGGTCTATGCCTCAGACTTCAGATTTGTTTCTTCCAGATGAAAATGCTCTGCTTCAGTTGTCACAACTATGTCAATAGTTGGGGCTGTCACAAGGCCAACCTCAAAATTTGGGTTCAGCCTGGGAGGTCACATGGGTCACTGGCTTCACGTAGAAAGGCATTGAAAAGCCAGGCTACAGAGTAAAGTAAAAACAAATTTATTAAGAAAGTAAAGGAATAAAGGAATCGATACGGATAGAGTGGCCCTGAGGACTACTGGTTGGCTATTTTTATGGTTATTTCTTGATCATATGCTTAAAAAGGAATAGATTGTTCAGGGGTTTTCCCGGAAAGGGGTGGGGAATTCCCGGAACTGAGGGTTCCTCCTCCTTTTAGGCCATATAGGGTAGTTTCCGGATGTTGCCACAGCATTTGTAAACTGTCATGGTGCTGGTGGGAGTATCTCTTAGCATGTTAATGCATTATAATTAGCGTATGACCAGCAGTGAGGGCCACAAGAGGTCACTTTCATGGCCATTTTGGTTTTGGCAGGCATCTCTTTTTATCAGCAGAGGCTTTCTGTGACCCGTACCTTGCAAAACCAGTCCTACCAAACTCCTATCTCAGGGCTGCCCAATTTTTGGTTCATCTGACCATTTATAGAAGGAGAACGCATTTTCTTCTTCAGTTCAGAAAATAATTAGAAATTGTCTCCCTTTAGACTTATCTGTGTACTATTAATTTACCACCTTTAAACAAAGTTTTTAGAAAAATGTATAATATTAGTACTCTTCCAGATATTTTTTCAGATTCCCCAAATGTAAAATAAACACATGTTGTAATTCTTTCCGCACTACAACATAGATATTTCACTCCAGGGATAAATTGGCCTATTTTCATGTAAATTTAGCAGCAATCACAGGTAACCGTCAGCCTGAGGAAATGCTCACTGGGTCCCTTCCTAGGCTTCTGACTGTATACTTCACCCTCTATGCCACCCCAACACATCAGGAACCAAAACCTACATACACCTCTCAACAAGGCAATTCCTCTAGTTAAAACAATAATATTGCTTCGAAATGAAATATATGCTACATTTTAATTAAGCTGTATTTATTTCACGATTTCCTCAGCATTCACATTAGGTAGGTATTACCCCTTAAGGGGTCTTACAGCTCTGAAAAGCCTAGTTAATCTGAAGAACAATGACCATTTTTGCCCATTCCATTGCTGCCCCCTGCTGACAAAAGAATGGACACCTTTGGCAGACACTGCATTTTCCTGAGGAGACGGCAGCTGCGGAAAAATAAGCCAACTGACCTACTGAGTTCCAAGCCCCATGGAAAGTAAGAAAGGTGCCCTTAAAATGTGGTACCCAAATGGTCTTAAGAATGAACAGAGGAGACAAAACATGCATGCATGAAATAATCAAAGAACAGACGGCCAGGCACGGTGACTCATGCCTATAATCCCAGCACTTTGGGAGGCCGAGGCGGGAGGATCACCTGAGGTCGGGAGTTCGAGACCAGCCTGACCAACATGGAGAAACCCCGTCTCTACTAAAAAATACAAAAAATTAGCCAGGTGTGGTGTGCACACCTGTAATGCCAGCTACTCTGGAGGCTGAATCAGGAGAATCGTTTGAACCCGGGAGGCAGAGGTTGCAGTGAGCCGACATCATGTCACTGCACTCCAGCGTGGGCAACAAGAGCGCGACTCCATCTCAGAAAAAAAAAAAAAGAACATTTTAAATAAAAGATATTTTTATATTGTAACTCATTACAAAAATATATGAGTTAGTCAGGGCTATGCAGACTATAGGATTTGGGGAAAGGAGAGGCAGATGAAGATGGAGATGCCAGATAGGCTGTCAGTTCCCAACCTTTTCACCATTAAGGAATCCCACCCACTTCTTGCTTTCAGTTATTTGTCTACATAAGAAAACCAGAGTTCCTAGCAAATGCTCACTTAATTCCAACCAAGAACAAAGAAACAGATAACTGCTTGACTTTAGGTATTTTTAAATGGTGAAAATAGTTCATGGATCCCCTAAGAGAGAAGGTTCTGAAATCTATGAACCCTAAGATGCCATCTCAATGGGCTTTTCAAGGGGTTTGGGAACATCCACAAAATACATTTGACGACAAGGTTCTGTCTGTACCTAGAAGCATTTTCCTCCTAAGAAAACAGTCCTGGACTTTCACAGATTCTCAAAGAAACCTGTGGTCAAAGATAACGCAATCAATAACAAACCAAAACTTGTAGTCTCGGGGATGTCAGGCAAGGGACTCTTGGTACAGATAAAGAAAAAAGGTGCAGGGAGCATTTTGCCATTTCTATCCTGAGAGGCTAATGTTCAGGTTTAAACTGAATTTTAAAATGTCTATTTTTCCTTTCCTCTGGAAAAAAGTTGGGGAAGGGAGGTTATACCAATCTACAGTGCTGTTAATGCCATATCATTCCCCATCAACAATTTCAAACATTTAAAAAAATCAATCCAAATAGCCCATTTCTTAAGCATTTATCTATGTGGTCTGTTCTCCTTGACAAACAGGTCATCTCTGTTCGCAAAGCTGGTTTGAGAAATAGAAGTTCATTGTCTGACACTTGCTATGTTTACTATCAGCTAAAATGCCTGTAGGAACTAATTTTGAGCCCTGGCACGGTGGCTCACGCCTGTAATCCCAGCACTTTGGGAGGCCGAGGCAGGCAGATCACCTGAGCTCAGGAGTTCGAGACAGCCTGACCAACATGGAGAAACCCCGTCTCTACTAAAAATACAAAATTAGGCAGGCATGGAGGTGCATGCCTGTAATCCTAGCTCCTTGGGAGGCTGAGGCAGAAGAATCACTTGAACCCAGGAGGCGGAAGTTGCAGTGAACCAAGATCATGTCATTGCACTCCAGCCTGGGCAGCAAGAGCAACACTCTGTCTCAAAAAAAAAAAAAAGAAGGGAACTAGTTTTGAGCTCAGCTTCACGGAAAACTAACAATACATAATAAAATATGAGAAAGCACAAGCTCCTACTCAGTGAATTTGTTTACTGGTCGAGGGGGCACCCCATTGTCCCCATTCTAGGAAGTGGCACAGTTTAGTGTCTAGGAGTGTAGGCTCAGGACCACTTATTAACTGTAATCTTGGGCATGTTTAATCTTTCTTGGCCTCAGTTTCCTGACCTGTAAAATGGGGCTCACAATAGTTCTCATCACATAGGCTTATCGTGAGGAATGAATTAGTCGATCAATGTGGATCACTTAGAAATGCTGCTAATACACAGCAAGTGTTACGTAAGTGTGTCTGTTGCTGCCCCTGCTACTACCAGTTATTATCCTGAAAGTTAAATGAGATTACATGCAGAGTGCTTAAAACAGTGACAGGCATGTAGGAAACACTGAATAAATGTTATCACAGATATGGAATTTCTATGCTATTGTGGCAAGCCAGGTCTAACTAACAGCTGAACAGGCAGGCCTCCATGACAACTGTTTCAGCACTAACTGAGTGGGTTAAGTTCAATATCAAAAGCTGATAGAGCCGGCATCCTTATGCAAAGGCTGGAATGTAAAAAACGCCCACCAAGAGTTTTGTCCAGGCCTTTCCTGGGCTTTGAAGCATGACAAGATAAAGAAGGAATTCTTAACAGGACCCATTTAGGATTAAATGAGTTTTATTGGGGGTCTGAAGGAACTCCCCAGACCTCCACAAACAAGTTTTACTGGGATCTAAAGGAACTCCCCAAACCTCCATGATTTAGCAGGAGACAAGACAAAGGTAATCACCCCTGGCACCTGGACCCATCTAGATTTAGTAAATTTACTAAGGCTCCAGAGGAAGGTCTTCAGGACTCAGATCTTAATCACTTATGTCTTTAGATGAATGCACACTTACACGTCGACATACAGCTTCGAAGGTATATATGCTCCGGAAAACTTCGCAATTTTGAGTTGATCTGATGATATTTTCCCGGTCTTCTCCCTGTAACTGGTTACAGAAATAAACTCTCCTCTTTCTCAGTTCGTCTGCATCTTGTTATTGGGCCGCAAGAATAAGCAGCCCAACCCTTGGTTCGGACCGGGAACACTATGTCATTTTAGCCAGACATCATGAGACATGTTCATTTAAGAAGCAATAGATTCAGTGTAAAACATATTACACTTCTCTTGCAGAATCATTTGCCTAGCAGATTTTTTTTAAAGTTACCAAATCAGTTACAGCTGATTCTCATTATGCACAGTAGTTATGTTCTATTAAAGTCTCCACAAACACCGAATTAGACAATAGTAAATGTTTGCTCCTGGGGAATTACAGGGTTAGGGTTCCCCCGAACCTCTGGTCACAACGTTTTTATCAACCAAAATGCCATTAGCTTTATATAGGTTCAATGCCAAGGTCCTTGTAAAATAAGCTGGTTTTATTAGTATTGAAAACCAGCCGTTCCACATAACCCCTTTCCTAACATTAGCAGGTACAGTCAATCCTCATTATTCACAGTTCTGCTCCAAAAAGTCACCACAAATGGTGAAGGAGCAAATACTGAACCACTGGGGAAATGTATGTGTGCGTGTTTCTCACATAGACTATCATCTTAAATGCAAAAACAACTCATCTTGGTGGATTTTATTTTCCATTTTACAAAAGAGAAAATGAGGTCCAAAAGTGGTAAGCCATTTGCCTGAGGCCAGGCCAGTAACAGGTGCCAGCACTGGGATTCGAACCCCCTCCAAGTGGCACCAGAGCTAAGCTTCTTGCACTGCACTGCACTGCCCCTGCCCTCTCTATCCTTTGGTCATCTCCAGATGAAGCTGAAACAAGAAGGCAAAGTTCTGCCTTGTTTGCCCTCTCTGGGAACATGTGGATCCTGAAATAGTTTTCATCATTCTGTGTGTCTGCAAATGACCACAAAAGCACTGCAACTATCAATGAAGTTATAAATACATTGTAGCAAGTAGGAGAATTCGCAAATACCGAATCTGTGAGTAATGAGGATAGACTGTATTTTTAAAATTCTTTCTCAGATTCTTGAGTCTCAGAACCTTCCTCTTCTGTAAATGTAACACTTTTCGTGTCATATCGCCTTTCAAAACGTGCAAGCCAGCACTAGCCAAGAAGGGTTTCACATTTCCTGATCCTGCCTAACGTGACCAAACTTTTTTTTTTTTTTTTTTGGCTTTCAGTCCCACAATGTTGTCCACTATACTTTAAAAAAAAAAAAAAAAAAAAAATCAGTCATCTCTTGAATCCACAAATGTAGCTGTTTTCTACTTTTCCCAAAGTTTCGCAGGCACTATAGACGTTACTTTAGCACTTTCCAGAGTGGCCTCACATACAGATTGGCAAATTTCCTCTTCCTTTTTTGGATGTACTACATTTTGATTCATTAACATAGAACTCACAGCCAGCTGCCCTAGAACTCACAGGAGCATATCTGACATAAATATTTTCTCTGTAAGGCACATCACAACCTTCCTGCACACGTCAGCACTGCGCCTGGGGCACTTTAAAGCAGCAACATCACCAAGAAAATGCACAAACGTGCAAAAGCTGTAAAACAGGGCCCACAATAGTTCTCATCACATAGGCTTATCATGAGGAATGAATTTGTTAATAAATGCGAATCACTTTGAAATGTTGCTAACACACAGCAAGTGTTAGGTGTTTGTGTCTACTGTTGTCCCCGCTGTACTGACATTTGAAGAAATGAGGGTTGTGGTTGTACAAAAGGCCCCATATTATGGATCTGATTGTCCTTTATGGTGGTGGTTTACTTGCTTCTCTATCCCCTGTGTTTTCTGCAAACCAGAAGGTAGGTCTAAAGGTCTGATTCGATTCGGCATTGGAATATTCATGAGTGTGGTTGAGAATGTCATGCTTCATCATGCAGTAGGCACATCAAGTTGTCCCACAGCAGTGACACTCAGAGACTCAAATGCAGTGCACACTGCCTGGCACCTCTCTTGAAAGCTTTGTTTTCTCTTGTGTAATTAGCAGGTAATCTTTCATATGTCACAAATAGACATAAAAACCTCACAAATACACTGAGAAACAGGCTTTCACCTGTTTCTTTCACCTACTGGCTTTGGCATTCCTTAATGATCTCTGCCTAAATCAGTTATTTGGGGATTGCGGTGTGGTGACTTTCTAATTCTATCATTCTTTCTGCATTTACTTGTTGACATTCTGCTCCCCTTCCCCCCCCCCCCCACCTGCCACCTTGGTTCTTGCTGTCATTACAGATTCATGAACTACCTTTTTCTTTTACTCTGAATGTAATAAAATATTATGATCATCTTTTTGACAAACTCCCACAAGCCTTTGGGCACTTCCTTGCACTCTGGTACTATAAAACATCCTAGGCTTATTTTGTCCTTTCCCTGTTCCTGACCTGGAATCAGCCATCTCAGCGTTGGTAGGTTTTAAAGAAAAAAGAAAATTATTTCACTTTTTAAAAGGATCACCACAGCTGCTAGACTGAGAAGAGTGTTGAGCAAGGTAAGAAGCAAAGAGACCAGCAGCCAGGTGACAGCAGGCAGCCAGGTGAGAGCTGATAGCAGGGGAGATGGTCATAGGGGCCAGGCTCTGGATATGTTTTGAAGGAAGAGGTGACAGAATGTTCTTACAATTCTGATACAGAATATAAGAACAAATGGAATAAATGACAAAGAGTGACTTCAAGGTTTAGAGTTGGAACAACTGAAAGGATGGAGTTCCCATATCAATATAAGAAGACAGAGGAGCAAGTTTTTGCTGCTGTTAGTTTTAGGGGATAGGGAGATGGTATATGAGAAAAAATGAATATAATTACTTTGAGATACTGATGTAGTACTGAGGTGGAGATGTAATAAGGCGGCTGGATACATGAGCGGCATTCAGGGAAGAAGCCAGGACGGAAGATAGACACTTGTGCATGGTCGGCATATAGACTGTAATTAAAGCCACAGCTCTGAAAGAGATCACCAAGAGGATGACTGACTTTGGAGGAGAGACAAAGGCCAATATTTTAGAGATTGGAGATATGAGAAGGAACCAGCAATGGAGGCTAAGAAGCATAAGTGACTTGTGCAGTGGGAGGAGAGAATCAGGGCAGCGTAGTGTCCTGCACTCTAAGAGAGGTGTTTCAGAGAGGAGGTGACCAGCTGGACCCAGTCCTGCTGACAGGCCAATGCAGTGAGAACTGGGAACCGAACACTGAATTTGTCACCATAGAGAACACTGGCCACCTTAATGAGAACAGTTTTAGTGGAAATTGTAGAGCAAAATAACCTGACTAGGGTTGGCTTAAGAAAGACTGAAAACAGGTGCCGGGCGCAGTGGCTCTCGCTTGTAATCCCAGCACTTTGGGAGGCCGAGGCAGGCGGATCACCTGAGCTCAGGAGTTCGAGACCAGCCTGACCAACATGGAGAAACTCCATCTCTACTAAAAATACAAAATTAGCTGGGTGTGGTGGCCCATGCCTGTAATCCCAGCTACTTGGAGGCTGAGGCAGGAGAATCGCTTGAACCAGGGAGGCAGAGTTTGCAGTGAGCCGAGATAGCGCCACTGCACTCCAGCCTGGGCAACAAGAGCGAGACTCCGTTTCCAAAAAAAAAAAAAAAAAAAAAAGAAAAAGAAACACTGAAAACAGATGATGCTTTTGAGAAGACTCCTTTTAAAAGGGAGCAGAGAAATGACCTATTGTTAGAGGGAGAGTGTGTGATCAGGTGAGGGGTTTTTAAGATGGAAGAAGTTATAGCTTTGTACGCTAACAGAAAGGATCCCATAAATTGACATCAGAGGAGTAAGACGGGAGAACTGACACAACAAATGCCCTGGAGCAGGCGAGAGGAGATGACAGGTGAACCTGAGTGTCGAGGTAGACACAGGTGAAGGTACAGTGTCTGGCAACAGAGGCAGGTGGGTAAGCAGAGGTGGAGGGAAGAGATTGTTGGAAGCCCTCTTTTGTTTTGGTTTTGTCTGTTTTTTTTTGAAACAGAGTCTTGCTCTATAGCCCAGGTTGGAGTGCAGTGGTGAGATCTTGGCTCACTGTAACCTCTGCCTCCCGGATTCAAGCAATTCTCCTGCCTCAGCCTCCAGAGTGGCTGGGATTATAGGCGCCCGCCACCAGGCCCGGCTAATTTTTGTATTTTTAGTAGAGACAGTGTTTTACCATGTTGGCTGGGCTGGTCTTGAACTCCTGACCTCATGATGGGACCGCCTCAGCCTCCCAAAGTGCTGGGATTACAGGTGGGAGCCACTGCGCCCGGCCAGAAGTCCTCTTTTGATTGCTTTTGTTCTCAGTGACACAAGAAGTCAGGTCATTACCTAAGAATGGAGATTGAGGGCTGAGTGTGGTGGCTTACGCCTGTAATCCCAGCACTTTGGGAGGCCAAGCTGGGTGGATCACCTGAGGTCAAGAGTCTGAGACCAGCCTGGCCAACATGGTGAAACCCTGTTTCTACTAAAAATACAAAAATTAGCCGGGGATGGTGGCATGTGCCTGTAATCCCAGCTACTCAGTGGGGGTGGCTGAGGCAGGAGAACTGTTTGAACTCAAGAGGTGGAGGTTGCAGTGAGCCAAGATTGCGCCACTGCACTCCAGCCTGGGTGACAGAGTAAGACTCTCTCTCAAAAAAAAAAAGAATGGAGCTGGGGAAGGAAGTGCTAGAGGTTCAAGGATTTAAAAACGGGTTTGCTCCGTGAGTACAGCCAAGTGAGAATGGGTAACAGATCTGAGGCAGCATGCAAAGGACTGCTTCCACTGAGAACCATGGAACCTAAGCTGATGCAGGAGGAAAACAGAAACATGCAGGGAAAGGTTCACAGGGGAAAGAGAACAGGACTCTAGAAGGGCAAAAAGCTGTTGGAGTCCAGGATCAAGGTGCCACCTGGAGAAACCTAGGAAAAGAAGAAGGGATGGTTAAGGAAGTGGATGCCTTGAAACAGATCATGAAGGAGTTGAAAGTTTTGATAATGTTAAGGTCACAGGTCTGAGCGTGGGAGGCAGTGTGTGAGGCAGCAGAGGTCAGGGAATTGAAAGCATCATCTATGTGGATGCTGAAATCACCAAAATGATGATAGGGCACTGCTGGAGGGAGTGATGGTGACTCACAAACTCAAACTGTCAAGGGATGAAGGAGGGATGGTGGGGAACACAGTGTGATGCTGACAGGAGACTCAAAGGTAGATGCCTGTAGGGCAGGAGAGGTAAGAGTAATCTGGAAGTGACAGAGAAGAAAAAGAGGCCACTTACTCCATTTCCAGGCCTTGGAGGAGTGGGAGAGAGAATGCTGCCACCATGTAAAAGGGTTATGGAGGAGAACCAGGTTCCAGTTAGAGAACGACGTGAAGAAATCATTAGAGAACAGGTTGAGGATGTAGGGGATTATACTGATGATGCAATATGAATTCCAAGAAGCACAATGAAAGGGTCTCAGGAGTTGAGGGATGGGGCAAAAACAACAACACAGAGGCACATGAGGTTGCAAGTCAGGAGGGTGCAATGATCTGGGAACTTGGGATTTCCTGTGATGGCTGCCACCTTCTGGATTAAAGAGCATAACGAGATTAGACTCAATGGTCTCAAGCAGATAGTAGTGACAAAACCGTGTGTTAGGTCTTAAAATTGAGATGAATTATATATAAAAGTCAAGCAATTATGCAACAAGCACACGAAAAAATGCCCAACATCATCACTCATGAGGGATGTGCAAATCAAAACCAGGTACCGTTTCACAACCACTAGGATGGCTGTCATCAAAAAAGGAGAAAAATTTTAAAAGGTGGCAAGAATGTGGAGGAACTGGAACCTTCTTACACTGTTGGTGAGAATGTAAAATTGTGCAACTGCTATGAAAAACAGTTGGGCAATTCCTCAAAAAGTTAAACACAAAATTACCACATGACCCAGAAATTTCTAACCCCAAATAAATGAACACTGGTACCTAAACAAATATAAGCCCACAAATGTTCACAGCAGCACTATTCACAATAGCCAAAGGTGGAAGCAGTCCAAATGTCCACCAACAGATGAATGGACAAATGTGGTATATCCACACAATGGAATCTCATCCACATATAAAAAGGAATGAAATACTAGTACATGCTACAAGATGAATAAACTTCAAAAACATTGTAAGAGAAAGGAGACATAAAAAGTCATAAATTCCATGATTCCATTTACATGAAATATTCAGAAGAGGCAAATCCACAGAACCATGATTGGTGGTTGCCCAGGGCGGAGGGGAGGAGGAAAGGGAGGGCTGACTACTACATGGGTATGGACTATTTTCTTGGGGTGATGAAAATGCTTTGGAACTAGATAGAAGTGGCAATTTCACAACACTGTGAATACACTAAAAGTCACTGAATTATTCACTTTAAAATGGTTAATATTTTAGGGAATTTCACCTCAATAAAACAATTTTTTAAAAATGTTTACAAAGAGAAAAAAAATCAAGTAATTCTTTACCTATCTCAAGATCAGACAACCCTTAATCCTACACTAAAATATTTGAATGTTACTTAGTATAAAAGTCATGCAATTATCACTGGAGTTCGCGACTAGGTGTTCTAAACACAGAAAGCCTCCTGAAATCTTTCATTGAAAACTCAGTTGTGAAGGGACTTCCCCAGCACTGAACAGCACATCAGATGACATGCCCCTGGCTCATCTTTGCCCAGCTCTGGATCACAGGAAATAATGAACAGCAGTGACTAAGTTTAACCTTATTTTCTAATTTGCTGTTAAAACGTAATACACTTTTCAAGTCCCGGTAATTTTTTTTGGTCATCTTCAGAGAAGAGAGCCACTCTTTTTGAGGTGTGTGAGTGACTCGCTATTGTTCCCCTAGCCTGCTGGCTACTAAAGAGTATTTGACTCAGTAGACAATACAGGAAGTGCTAATGTCCCTTTCTCTGCAAGAGTGTGCAGCACAGGACTGGGTTCAAGATGGCAGACAGGAGACAGGACTGACATGCAGCTCCCACTTAGATGATGGAACAGTGTGTGGAGACTCACAGTGTGGACTTTTGTTCCAGGAACCACTGTGAGAGTGTAACAGGAAAATCAAAAGAATTCACAGATCCTTTGAAAAACGTGGCAGGCCACTGCAAATTCCATATGACAAGCTAAAAACTGAGTTCCCAAAGTGCGAGCGGTGAAAACCTGCCTCCAATGGACACATGTCCCCACTGGGAAATCCAAAAATTCAGATTACAGGAGAAGGATTTAGAGCTGAAACGGATTTAGCATGAAATATAAAATCAGAAGCAGCAGTGAGAAGAGCCTTTTAGGTACTTCCATTCTCCAGCTCAAGCCCAGGGAAGCCATGCCTGACAATGTCTCACAGGGGCACTTGGGGAAGGCAGCCGGTGGAATTTGGGAAAGGTTACAGGGTGAAAGAAGCTTCCAGCTGAACTCTCTAATGATTCTGACTAGGCATAAACTCTCTTGAGCAGAATCTGAGGGCAAACAGGAAATGCTGGAGGAAGGAGAGCAGGAGTCGCAGTGGACAGTATGGGCCGATGGGGAAGGGTGTGGCCTGAAAGCCATGGTTGCTTTCTCAGTGGGGAAACTTACAGCCTGGGGCTAGGTCTGAGTCCTGCACATGTGCAGGCTGCCTGGAGATAAACTCAGTGCTCTTAGCAAGACTGGCCTTGCCAACTGTGTGGGAACTGGGTGAGGCCTATTGCTACCAGCTTTCCCCCACATCCCTAATGACAGAGGAAGCCATAATCCCCTCTGGAAGGTAACCCTATTGGCCTGAGAACTACCCCCATCCTTACAGTGGCCATGGCAAGCCCTGCCCAAGGAGAATCTGAGCTCAGACCCACCTAACCCTGCCTCCACCTGATGGTGTTTCTCTACAACAGATAGTTTCAAAATTAAAATTGAAGAATTAGAGGAACTTCAGAGCTCTAAGACAAGGCCTTCAAATGAACCTAATCAGGCAAAGACAAAGAAAAAAGAATTTTAAAAAATGAACAAAGACTCCAAGAAATTTGGGATTATGTTAAACAGCCCCACCTAAGAATAACTGGCATTCTTGAGAAAAAAGAAAAATCTAAATATTTGGAAAACTTATTTGAGGCAATCATCGAGAAAAACTTGCCTGGTCTTGTAAGAGATCTAGACATCTAAATACAAGAAGCTCAAAGAACACCTGGGAAATTCATTGGAAAAAAAAAATCATCTCTGAGGCCCACAGTCATCAGGTTATCTAGAGTCAAGACAATGGAAAGAATCTTAAGAGCTGTGAGGCAAAAGGATCAGGTAACCTATAAAGGAAAACCTATCAGATTACACAGCAGATTTCTCAGCAGAAACCCTTATTAGCCAGAAGGGACTGGGATCCTATCTTTAGCCTCCTCAAACAAAATAATTCCCGGCCAGCAATTTTGTATCCAGCATAACTAAGCTTCAATAAATGACGGTGAGATAAAGTCTTTCTCGGACAAACAAATGCTGAGAGAATTCTCCACCACCAAGCCAGCACTACAAAAAATGCTAAAAGGAGTTCCACCTCTTAAAACAAAACCTCAAAATACACTAAAATAGAACCTCCTTACAGTATAAATCTCACAGGGCCTATAAAAACAAAACACAATTTAAAAAAAAAAAGGTATTCAGACAACAACTAGCACGATGAATAAAACAGTATCTCACATCTCAACTCGAATGTTGAATGTAAATGGCCTAATGCTCCACTTAAAAACACAGAATGGGCCGGGCGCGGTGGCTCAAGCCTGTAATCCCAGCACTTTGGGAGGCCGAGACGGGCGGATCACGAGGTCAGGAGATCGAGACCATCCTGGCGAACACGGTGAAACCCCGTCTCTACTAAAAAATACAAAAAACTAGCCGGGCGAGATGGCGGGCGCCTGTGGTCCCAGCTACTCGGGAGACTGAGGCAGGAGAATGGCGTAAGCCTGGGAGGCGGAGCTTGCAGTGAGCCGAGATCGCGCCACTGCACTCCAGCCTGGGCGACAGAGCCAGACTCCGTCTCAAAAAAAAAAAAAAAAAAAAAAAAACACAGAATGGCAGAATGGATAAAAATCCACCAACGAAGTATCTGCTGTCTTAAAGAGACTCACCTAACACAGAAGGGCTGACATAAACTCAAGGTAAAGGAGTAGAAAAAGATATTCCATGGAAAAGGACACCAAAAGGGAGCAGGAGTTGCTATTCTATCAGACAATAGACTTTAAAGCAACAACAGTTAAAGATAAAGAGGGACATTATATAATGATAAAAGGATCAGTCCAACAGGAAAAAAATCACAACCCTAAATATATATGCACCCGGAGCTTCCAAATTTATAAAACAATTATTACTAGGCACAAGAAATTATATAGCAATACAACAATAGTGGGGGACTTCAATACTCCACTGACAGCACTAGACAGGTCATCAAGACAGAAAGTCAAAAAGAAACAATGGACTTAAACTACACCCTAGAACAAAAGGACTTAGCAAATGTTTACAGAACATTCTACCCAACAACTGCAGAATACACATTCTTTTCATCAGCATATGGAATATTCAAGATAGACCATATGATATACCACAAAACAAGTCTAAAGAAATTTAAGAAAATCTAAATTATATCAAGTACCCTCTCAGACCACAGTGGAATAAAATTGGAAATTAATTCCAAAAGGAACCCTCAATAATATACAAATACATAGAAATTAATCTGCTCCTGAATAATCTTTGAGTCAATAATAAAATCAAGATAGAAATTTAAAATGTCTTTGAACTGAACAATAATAGTAACACAATGTATTAAAACTTCTGGGACACAGCATTAAATGCCTACATCAGAACGTCTGAAAGAGGACAAATAGACAATCTAAGGTCACACACCCTCAAGGAACTACAGAAACAAAAACAAACCAAACCCAAACCCAGCTGAAGAAATAACAAAGATCAGAGTAGAACTAAATGAAATTTAAATATATACATATAAAAAAATAAACAAAAAGCTAGTTCTTTGAAAAGATAAACAAAATTGATAGACCATTAGCAAGATTAAACAAGAAAATAAGAGAGAAGAGCTAAATAAGCTCAATTAGAAAGAAAATGAGAGATATTATAACCAATACCACAGAAATGCAAAAGATCATTCAAGGCAACTATGAACACCTTTATGTGCCCAAACTAGAAAATTTAGAGGAGACAGATAAATTCCTGGAAATATACAGCTCTCCTGGATTAAATTAGGAAGAAATAGAAACTCTGAACAGACCAATAACAAGTAGTGAGATTGAAACAGTAACTTAAACAGTAACTTAAAAATTGCCAAAAAAAAAAAAAAAAAAAGTCTAGGACCAGATGGATTCACAACTGAATTCTATCTGGCATTCAAAGAAGAACTGGTACCAATCTTACTGAAAGTATTGCAGAAGATAAAGAGGGAATCCTCCATAAATCATTCTATAAAGCCAGAATCATCCTAATACTAAAGCCAGGAAAGGATATTACACAAAAACAAAACTACAGACCAATATCCTTGATGAACGTAGATGCTAAAATCCTCAACAAAATATTAGCTAACTGAATATAACAGCATATTAAAAAGATAATATATAATGATCAACTGGGTTTCACACCAGGGATGCAGAGATGGTTTCACATATTTAAGGCAATAAATGTGATCCATCACATAAACAGAATTAAAACAAAAATCATATGATCATCTCAATAGCTGCAGAAAAAGCATTTGACAAAATCCAGCATCACTTTATGATTAAAACCCTGAACAAAACTGGCATAGAAGGGACATACCTCAAGGTAATAAAAGCCATCTACGACAAACACACAGTCAACATTATACTAGATGGGGGAAAGTTGACAGTATTCTCCCTGAGAACTGGAACAAGACAAGGAAGCCCACTTTCACCACTTCTATACAACACTGTACTGGAAGTCCTAGGCAGAGCAGTCAAACAAGGGAAAGAAATCAAGGGCATCCAAATTGGTAAAGAGGAAATCAAATTATCACTGTTTGCTGGTATATACCTAAGAAACACTAAAGACTCATCCAAAAAGCTCCTAGATCTGATAAATGATTTCAGTGAAGTTTCAGGATACAAAATCAATGTACACAAATTAGTAACATGCTATATACCAACAGCAACCAAGTTTAGAATCAAATCAAGAACTCAACCCCTTTTATAACAACTATAAAAGTAAAATAAAATACTTTGGAATATACCTAACCAAGGAGTTGAAAGATATCTACAAGGAAAACTAGAGAACACTGCTGAAAGAAATCACAGATGACACAAACAAAGGGAAATACATTCCATGTTCATAGATGGGTAGAATCAATACTGTGAAAATGACCATACTGCCAAAAGCAATCTACAAATTCAATGTGATGTCCATCAAAATACCATCATAATTCTTCACACAACTAGAAAAAAAATCCTAAAATTCATACGGAATCAAAAAAGACCCTGCATAGCCAAAGCAAGACTAGGCAACAAGAACAAATCCAGAGGCATCACATTACCTGACTTGAAGCTAGTACAAGGCAACAGGTACCAAAGCAGCATGGTACTGGTATAAAAATAGGCACATAGACCAACGGAACAGAATAGAGAACCCAGAAATAAAGACAAACACAGGCAACTCATCTTTGACAAAACAAAAACAAAATCAAAATGGGATACCCTATTCAACAAATGGTGCTGGGATATTTGGCAAACCACATGTAGAAGAATGAAGCTGGATCTTCATCTTCCACCTTATACAAAAATCAACTCAAGATGAATCAAAGACTTAAATATAAGACCTAAAACCATACAAATTCTAAAAGATAACATGAAAAACTCTTCTAGATATTAGCTTAGGCAAAGAGTTCATTACCAAGAATCCACAAAACCAAGTGCAACAACAACAAAAAAAGATAAATAGATGGAACCTAATTAAACCCAAAAGTTTCTGCACAGCAAAAGAAATAATCAGCAGAGTAAACAGACAACCACAGAGGAGGAGGAAATATGCGATAACTGTGCCTCTGACAAAGGACTAATATGCAGAATGTATAAGGAACTCAAATGAATCAGCAAGAAAAAACAAATAATCCCATCAAAAAGTGGGCTAAGGACATGAATAGACAGTTCTCAAAAGAAGATATACAAATGGCCAAACACAGGGAAAAATGCTCAACATCACTAATTATCAGGAAAATGCAAATCAAAATAACAATGAGATACCACCTTATTCCTGCAAGAACGGCCATAATTTAAAAATCGAAAAATAACAGATGTTGGCCTGGATGTGGTGAAAAGGGAACACTTTTACACTGCTTGTGGGAATGTAAACTAGTATAACCACTATGGAAAACAGTATGGAGATTCCTTGAAGTACTAAAAGTAGATCTACCATTTGATCCAGCAATCCCACCAGTGGGTATCTACCCAGAGGAAAAAAGTCATTATACAAAAAAGACACTCGCATATGTATGTTTAAAGCACCACAATTTGCAACTGCAAAAATATGGAACCAGCCTAAAGGCCCATCAATTAAGGAGTGGATGAAGAAAATGTGACATCTATATAGATATGTGTGTGCATGATAGAATACTACTCAGCCATAAAAAGGAATGAAATAATGGCATTCACAGCAACCTGGATGGAGTGGAGACCATTATTCTAAATGAAGTAACTCAGGAATGGAAAACCAAACATCGTATGTTCTCATTTATCAATGAGAGCAGCTATGAGGATGCAAAGGCATAAGAATGATACAACGGACTCTGTGAACTCATAGGGAAGGGTTGGGGCAGTGAGGGAATAAAAGACTACACACTGGGTACAGTGTACACTGCTCAGGTGATGGGTATACCAAAATCTCAGAAATCACCACTGAAGAACTTTTCCATGCAACCCAATACCACCTGTTTCCCAAAAACTATTAAAATAAGGCCAGGCACAGTGGTTCACACCTGTAATCCCAGCAGTTTGGGAGGCTGAGGCAGGCAGATCACTTGAGGTCAGGAGATTGAGACCAGCCTGGCCAACATGGTGAAACCCCGTCTCTACTAAAAATACAAAAATTAGCCAGGAGTGGTGACGGGCGCCTGTAATCCCAGTTACTCAGGAGGCTGAGGTAGAAGAATCGTTTGAACCTGGGAGGCAGAGGTTGCAGTGAGCCGAGATCACACCACGGCACTCCAGACTGGGCGACAGAGCAAGACTCTTATTTTTAAAAAAGAAATTGAAATAAAAATTTTAAAAAGTAAAATAAATTTGAGTTTCTAAAAAAATTATAAACAAGATAGAAATCTGTTGTGGAAAAAGTACATTGTAAAATCCATTTTTAAAAACATTCTTCTCTATAAATCAAATGATAACAAGTTTGTGATTCACCACAGAAACTTGTGATTTGTTGCTTAGGGTATTAAAACACAATAAAAACTGGCTGGGTGCAGTGGTTCATGCATGTTATCCCAGCACTTTGGGAGGCAGAGGCAGGCAGATCACTTGAGCTCAGGAGTTCAAGACCAGCCTGACCAACTTGGTGAAACCCTGTCTCTACTAAAAATACAAAAACAAAACAAAAAACCAGCCAGGTGTGGTGATATGCACCTTTAGTCCCAGCTACTCAGGAGGCTGAAGCATGAGAATTGTTTGAACCCAGATCATGGCCACTGTACTCCAGCCTGGGTGACAGAGAGGGGCTCTCAAAAAAAAAAAAGAAAGAAAAGAAAGAAAAAGGAAGGAGAGAAGGAGGGAAGGAGGGAAGGAAGGAAGGAATGAGGGAAGGAAGGAAGGAAGGAAGGAGGGAAGGAAGGAAGGAAGGAAGGAAGGAGGGAAGGAAGGAAGGAGGGAAGGAAGGAAGGAAGGAAGGAGGGAAGGAAGGAAGGAGGGAAGGAAGGAAGGAAGGAGGGAAGGAGGGAAGGAAGGAAGGAGGGAAGGAGGGAAGGAAGGAAGGAAGGAAGGAAGGAAGGAAGGAAGGAAGAACTTTACAAAAATTCACTCTTTGACCTCAACTTCTACTTGTATTTATTATAAAGAATAATCATATTAATCATAATAGTCATAAATATGCATGTACAAGTTATGACACAACAGTGTTATTTACAATTGCAAAACCACTTAAATGACAATAGCAAAATTGGGTTTGTTTTTTGTTTTTTGAGACAAGGTCTCGCTTTGTCGCCCAGGCTGGAGTGGAGTGGTGCGATCTCAGCTCACTGCAACCTCCACCTCCCAGGTTCATGTGATTCTCTCACCTCAGCCTCCCGAGTAGCTGGGATTACAGGCATGCACCACCACGCCCGGTTGATTTTTGTATTTTTAGTAGAGATAGGGTTTCGCCATATTGGCCAAGCTAGTCTTGAACTCCTAGCCCCAAGTGATCCGCCCACTTTGGCCTCCCAAAGTGTTAATCTGTATGATTTAACTTTTTTTTTTTTTTTTGATACAGGATCTCGCTCTGTCACCCAGGCTGGAGTGAAGTACAGTAGCACAATGTCAGCTCACTGGAACCTCTGCCTCCCAGGTTCAAGCAATTCTCCTGCCTCAGCCTCCTGAGTAGCTGGAATTACAGGCACCTGCCAACACACTTGGTTAATTTTTGTATTTTTAATAGAGATGGGGTCTCCCCATATTAGCCAGGCTGGTCTTGAACTTCTGGCCTCAAGTGATCCGCCTGCCTCCGCCTCCCAAATTGCTGGGATTACAGGCATGAACCACCACAGTCTTTAACCATATTTTTGAAGATAAAATGTGGCAGTTGATCATATCAGAAAATCGCTAAACTGTAGTAAATGGAAAAACAGAATATAAAACTGTATCTATGACCTCGATTTTGTCCAAAATAAAAGTGAAACTGTATACATATACATAAAATAACTGTAACTGAATAAAGCATGCTAACTTGAAAGAAAAGAGTATACACCACATGGTAGGCGTTTGATTGGTATTTGTGGGAGGGAGAAAGGGAAACAGGAAAAACCAAGATAAAATTCAGATCTGGCCAGGCAATTTTTAAAGAAATAGCTTCACTGAGGAAGAATTCCCAGACTGGAATCCATCTGTCTTAAAGCTGTTTCAGTAAGCCCCAAGGCCTACTTACAAGCACAGCGCAA
Source organism: Theropithecus gelada (assembly GCF_003255815.1). Lineage (NCBI taxonomy): Eukaryota > Metazoa > Chordata > Mammalia > Primates > Cercopithecidae > Theropithecus > Theropithecus gelada. Next base: position 178,358,581 of record NC_037669.1, read on the forward strand.
TGGAAGGGGTTTTGGACTGGCAGTCAGGAGATCCAACTCCACCATTCACATCATGGGTGACTCTGAACAAACCACCGACCTCTCTGAGCCATTTTTTTCTTTCCATTCTATAAAATGAAGAGACTGAACTAGATTGCCTCGGCCTGTTTCTCAGTCCTAAACATTTTCTGTTCTGGGATTCTTGTAAGGCTTATCCTCAGGTACTGAAAGTTACTAGATAATTCCTGGTCCTTGACAGACGATAATCCCAAACTAAAGTCCTAGCGTTCCCTTAATAATTTTCTGAAATTCAGAGAACTTTACTCGAAATGAGCATGGCTTTAGGAGGCTGGGAGACTCAAGCTTCTGGGCATAAAATGGCCACAGTTACGATTCACTGTGACCCAGAAAGACTCCACCTAAATTACTCATCACTGTAGGTAAAGGCAACTTGCCTAGAAGTTGGAGAGCCCAAACTAGACTTTGGAATCACTTCCATGATTCTCATGTGTGTCAAAGCCTGGGCAGAACCAGATAAGGATAGAGGCAAAGACCCAGGGATGCCATTTTTCCTTCCTTTTCAGTGAGCCATCTTCTCATATTCTTTTTCCTTTTTTCCTCTGGGTTCTTGGGCTTTCCTTTACCAATTTTAGGAGCCCCTTATAGAACAGGGAAACTGGTCTCTCATCTACGTGATGAGTTGTAACTTTGTCCCCAGGTTAACTTTGCTTATGGCATATTTTTGGCCATGAATCTTTCATTTTTATGAAGTCAAATGTATACTTCTCTTTTCTGTTGTTTTTGGCTTAAGATTTTTTTGAGTCATGTTTTAAAAAGCCTTCTCCATCCTGAGATATCTTAGTCCACTTGTGCTGCTGTAACAAAATACCTACGACTGGGTAATTTATAGAAAGCAGAAATTTACTTTCTCAGTCTGGAGGGCTGGGAAGTCCAAGATCAAGGTGCTAGTAGGTTCTGTGTCTGGTGAGGGCCCATTTCTCATAGAGCACCTTCTTGCTGTGTCCTCACATGGCAGATGGAAGGGGAAGAGTTCCCTGCAGTCCTTTTACAAGGCATTGATGATGGTAGAGACCTCATGGTCTAATCACCTCCAAAGAGCCCTACCTCTTAATGCTGTTGCCCTGGAGATTAAAGTTTCACCAACAATTGTGGTGAGGACACAAACACTCGAACCACAGCACTGGGGAAAAAATATACATATTGTGTGATTCAAGCACTTTAAAAGTTTTGGTTTTGGTTTGCTTAAGTCTTTGTTCCATTTAGAATACATCATGGCACACTTCTCAGGTAACTCTCAGTTACTACAAACCAGAGTTTTGTAGATATGAGCAGCATGGGCCAGACCAGCAGCAGCAGCAGCTTTTGAGACTCACAGACACAGATCTGAACCAGGGCATCTCCTTATTAGATGCAATTTCAGGCAAATGATTGAAAAACTCCTTAGTCCTCAATTTCCAAAAGTAGAGAGAACATTATCTGTTTGCCAGGTTGCTCCGGAATTAAATGAGACAACGATGAAAAGGTATTCTGCACAATGCCTGCCACAGAATAAGCGGTCACGATACAGTTGCTGCCTCCTTACTTCTTCATGTCGCTTAGTTTGTTTGCATTTTGATTGATTTACTACTTCTCGAAGGATATACAAATATCACAGGGAATTCGGTTTGCCAACATTCATTCTTTTAAAGTCCTAAAAATTAGGCTTCAGAGGTATTTGTGGATTGATTTAACCACAAAAGGTCTGGTTCTTTTAGTCATATACAATGGATTTGAAAGACATGATAGGCCGGGCACAGTGGCTCACGCCTGTAATCCCAGCACTTTGGGAGGCCAAAGCGGGCAGATCACCTGAGGTCAGGAGTTCCAGACCAGCCTGGTCAATATGGTGAAACCCTATCTCTATGAAAAAAACACAAATTAGCCAGGCATGGAGGTGGGTCCCTGTAGTGCCAGCTACTCGGGAGGCTGAGGCAGGAGCATCGTTTGAACCCAGGAGGCGGAGGTTGCAGTGAGCTGAGATAGCGCCGCTGCACTCTAGCCTGGACAATAGAGCAAGACTTTGCCAAAAAAAAAAAAAAAAGACATGATAATAACCTAATCAATATGTCCTTTGGGAAGGATTAGCCAGCCGGTTCAGCCACACCAACCCTGTTGATTAACAAGACTGCAGATCAAAGATAGACCACCCACTCCTAAATTTGTTCATAGTCTACATGCTTCACATTATGTTTTGATAAGAAACTTGAAATCTACATGCCTTCTAGGTACAGTTTAGAATAATTTCCAAAATAAGGATTTTAAATGGCATAAATACCCGACAACAGAATGAGTATTTAAATAAACTAAAGGGAATTTGGTGTTTTTAAGTAAATATATAAACGGAATATAGCTACTTTAAAATACACAAACAATATAAATGGAAACATATATTAAGTAAAAAAGAAAGTATTCTGCCCATCACAAATGTAATAAATAAATGAATAATATTTAGACAAACTGACAAAGATGAGAAAATGTTGCTAATCCTTCCCAAAGGACGTATTGATGAGGTTATTATTTTTTCTCCCAGAAAAGGTGACTCTGGTATAAATTTTAAAGCTATCTAGACATCAGCCTGTATCTAGATTTCAGAGACGTCAGCAATCTAACCCTGGCAGGGTTACAAGAAATGAGTTTTCTAGAACTATCAACATGAACAGCAATACTGAAAGGAGTTACTGCGCCAAATTTTATCCTGTAAGAGGATCACTTGCCATAATGTCATTTAATAGAAGGTAACTATTATCAGTGTGGAATAAATGTCAAAACAAGTATCAAAGAAATGATAGAAGCCCCATTTTCCTGAATTCTTAATTCCACTTAGTCCTTCTCCTGGTTCCATCTGCTGGTGACAGGTATGCATATAATTCTTGATCTTGTTTTACAAATTTGGTTGTGGGTGGGATAGGAAAGTTGGAAGAAAAGCCTGGAAGACTAAAAATCACAGATAATCCAAAATGCATACTATATTTAATCACTAACTTTGCCCCTTTTCTCTAACATTTAAGGAAGCCAAAAGAAAAAAACCTCCATTTAAAAATGGCTTTATGGTAGGTGTCGTGGTGTATACCTGTAGTTCCTCCAGCCACTTAGGAGGCTGATGCAGGAGGATCACATGAGCCCAGGAGTTCAAGGTTGCAGTGAGCTGTGATGCCACCTGTGCACTCCAGGCTGGGCAACAAAGTGAGACCTTGCCTCTAAAGAAAACTAAAAATAAAATGGCTTTATGGAATTATTAAAACATTATATAGACATTGTAGGAAACTTGGAAAATACAGAAAGCATGAAGAAAACAAATAAAGCTCACCTACAATTTCATTAATCCAGAGAAAATCATCAACATTTTAGTATACTTCCTTCCTGGAGGTTTATTTCTTTTTTGTTTGTTTGTTTTTGAGACGGAGTCTCGCTCTGTCACCCAGGCTGGAGTGCAGTGGCGCAATCCTGGCTCACTGCAACCTCCACCTCCCAGGTTCAAGCGATTCTCCTGCCTCAGCCTCCCAAGTTGCTGGGATTACAGGTGCACGCCACCATGCCTGGCTCATTATTGTATTTTTAGTAGAGACGGGGTTTCACCATGTTGGTCAGGCTGGGATTATAGGCGTGAGCCACCACGTCCAGCTGGGATGTTTATTTCATACATACATTTAATGAAATATTTTATTCCATATTCTATAGATTCTGCGGTATGAAAACTCTCTACACACAGATTCAATGAAAGGCACTCTGGGGTGGCAGGGGGGTAGGTGACACCACCAAGCGGTCTTTCTTCAGGTCCTTGAGTCCATCATGAAAGAGTAGTCAGCCTTTGTTGGAAAAGAAAACAGATGCGGAAGTTCTCCAGAACAAAGTTTAGAAGTCTAACCTGTAAACTCTTTCTGTAGGGTACAGGGCAGAGCAAGCAAGTCCCTGCAGGGCCAGGAAAGGACTCAGAACTCAGCATGTGCTTGTGAAAGAAGTGGTGGGGACCAAGTGCAGAGCCAGGAGCATCCCCAGGCAGGGGCACTGCCTCGGGAAAGATACTGTGAGGGCAAGAGCCCAGGCAGGGGAAGCAGATCAGGACAGAGCTGCAAGTCAGCGGGTACAGAGCACCATAGGAAATGGAGGCCAGGCCACATCGTAGGAGGACCATCAGGCTAGAAGAGACTAAGACTCTCCCTCTGCAAGGTTCTTTCCTCTCTACTTGGGGTGAGGCATCTTGAGGATGACTGGAGCACGCACCAAAAATAAAGAGGATACTTCTTCCTTGTAACCTGAATTCTATGGTGTATACATTTGCAACTCTTTTAATAAACCCGCCACATTTATATACTACTTTAATGTCCATTGCAATCATGACACACATTTTGATTCTTTTTTTCACTTGACATATTACGAATACTGTACCATAACATTAATTTTTAAGAACATGATTTTAAAGGTGATCTGGTATCCCACCATATGAATGTTCCTTACTTTAGCTAACTGGAAGTTAGTGAGATAAAACTGTAAGCAAAACAATTACCAAAATAAAAATTAGACATGACTGATAAACACATGACATGCTTCAATCTCACAAGTAATTACAAAAATGTACATTATAGGAATAATTAGATGCTTTTTTGTCTGCTTACCAAGTTGGCAAAAATGTTTAAATATGGTAATACTCGGTGTTGGCAGCAGTTCAGGAAAACGAGCAGTCAAATAGACTGCCGGCCAACGGTGTAAATTAGGATGACTTTTCTCCAGGACATTTGGCAACATGTTCCCCAAACCTTTAAAAGACCATTTGTGTGTGGCAGAACCCAGGAACCCCTGAGTATGTGCTCAAGAAGAAATGTGTCCTCAATCATCCTCTGAATAATTAAGACCTGATTTACATTTCACATATATAAAATTCTTCTGTCTCCGTATCACAGCTGTTAGCATACACCATCTGCTAATTAAAAAATACTGACGGGGGAAAAAGATGAAGGGCAAAAGATTAAGAGGCCATCTGATAGATCTTGGGGGCATTCTCCTTGCCAACCGCAGGTGGGGCTGCCACGGAGATATTTACGGCACCTAGAAGTTTCTCAGAACTGGAACCAATCCTTGAGGTCTGACCCCAAAGCCTGAGTTTTAAAATCGGAGCGCTCCAACCACCCACGGCCACCTGGTGACCCTGATAATAAACACCACACTCTAATCCACTGGCTGCAACCCACACAACACTCTTGCCTGGGAAAAAGGTTAACGTCACTGGAATCAGAGCACCTGGGCTGCACATAAAGATCTACTGCATATGTGTCGGAAAGCCAGATGGTACAGAAGACACAGCTATGCTTGTTGGAACTCATTTTAATGTTCTCTCCCCCAAACGTAAGCCATATGCTAGAGGATTCCCTGGCTGGCTGGCATGAAGAACTGGGCACTCGAGACTCATAAACAACTTAACAAATGCAAAGGAAGAGAAGGATGGAGAAGGTTTAATTCTGGTCCACTTGAATCATGAACATAAATGTCATGAAAGAAAAAATACCTGTGTGACCTTTTTATAAAACAAAACATTTTTGTTTTAAAATAGAAGTGTCATTTTAAACACTGGAACAGCCTGTTTTTCTCAAGATTTGGCTCTTATGCTAGGTGAAAAATCTCATCGTTTAAAAACCATAATGCATCATTCAAATCTCAGAAAATGGGAGTACATGCACAGTGGCTTTTAGAGGAAGAATTAATGTGAAGGGCACATTCCCAGGCTAAAAACTCCCGTTTTGTAAAAGCAAATTGGCCGCAGTATTTAGAATGTAACTGAAAGGAGTTGAAGTCTGTGGACAGAGTTATAAAGAAAGACTAGCATGAAATGGAAATCAGCGTGCACTTCCCCGGAGGTTCTGACATTTTTTGATAGCCCTGCATCATTTTTATAAGCATTCGCAGCAGGATCAATTCAGTCTTATGCCCCAGAGGTAGCTCACTATAACTATATTCTAATGTGTGTTTATCTTAAAACCATAGCCCCAGTGAAGACTTGAGCTCTTACTGGCTCATGTAAGAGAGCACACTAGTGACTTGAAGAGGTTTTTGGTTTTGTTTTTGTTTTCCACAAAGCTTTACTGAGCTGTGTATGGGCAAAGTAAGTTAAAGTCCATGAAAATCATAGATTTATGCCCTAAAAAGCTAGTAGGGTAACCACCAAGTGAGAAAAATAGACCCCTAGGTAAGTACCTAATTATGATCTTAAACACATACAGTGCTTAAAATGAAAAACTTGGGTCTCAAAGGCTACGTTTATAAAGAGCAAAAAAAAAAAAAAAAGATTACTCCAATTCAATCAATTTACTGAGCCATACAATGTGCAAAACAGTGGATATAGGTACTGTGAGGGATTTTAAAATAAACAAGACAAAGCTGAATGCAGTGGTTCACGCCTATAGTCCCAACACTTTGGGAGGCCGAGGTGGGAGGATCACTTGAGCCCAGGAGTTTGAGGCCAGCCTGGGCAACATAGCAAGACCAAAAAAAATTAGCCAGATGTGGTGGCACACATCTGTGGTCCCAGCTACTCGCGAGACTGAGCTGAGTCAATCACTCCAGCTCAGGCAATTGAGGCCGTGGTGAGCTGTAATCACACCACTGCACTCCAGCCTGGGCAACAGAGACCTTGTCTCCAAAACCAAAAATGATAAAAATGAGCAAGACATTATAATCTGGAAAGTCAAAGAACATTCTTTGAGCTTTCAAGCAATCAGACATTATGTGTAACTTTCAAAAACATTCAGGAAGAGAAAAATCATCAAGTTGTAAAATGCTTTTCCAAGTTTTCAAAGTTGAGGGCAGCTCTCAAGCACTCCATTTTAAACACATTGCAAAATGGTTCCCCTCTCCCACTCTCAACATTGGAAACAATTAAAAGGCTCCTAGTTAACCTAAAAACGACAGACAAAGGATAGCAGCACAAACCATAGCAGCGTTTCTGTTTTGTTGCTGGGGGTGGGGGCGGCGGTTAAAAATTCTCAGTTCTCCAGACACACTGGGTGGTGAGTTGGTGTGTGAGGGTGTACGGGGGTGTGTATGTTTTATACTGTCAGCTATCCAGACACTGTGTGTGTGTGTGTGTGTGTGTGTGTGAGAGAGTGTTGGTGTGTGGGGGTGTACAGGGGTATGTGTGTTTTACACTCTCAGCTATGCAGACACAGTGTGTGTGAGCGTGTGTGTAAAATGTCTCAGTTATCCAGACACACTGGGTGGGTGAGTTGGTGTGGGGGGTGCGTGCGGGGGTATGTATTTTACACTCTCAGCTATCCAGGCACACTGTGTGTGGTGTGTGTGTATGTGAGTTGGTGTGTGGGGGTGTACAGGGGTGTGTGTTTTACACTCTCAGCTATCCAGACAGTGTGTGTGTGTGTGTATGTGTTTAAAAATTCTCAGTTCTCCAGACACACTGGGTGGGTGAGTTGGTGGGGGGGGCGGGTGCGTGCAGGGATATGTATTTTATACTCTCAGCAATCCAGGCACACTGTATGTGTGTGTGGTGTGTGTGTGAGTTGGTGTGTGGGGGTGTGTGTGTTTTACATTCTCAGCTATCCACAGTGTGTGTGTGTGTGTGTGTGTGTGTGTGTGTGTGTGTGTGTGTTTAAAAATTCTCAGTTATCCAGACACACTGGGTGGGTGAGTTGGTGTGTGGGGGGTGCGTGCAGGGGTATGTATTGTACACTCTCAGCTATCCAGGCACACTGTGTGTGTGTGGGGTGGGGGGTAGACGCTCAGCTATCCAGACACACTGGATGTTTCTAGAAGTACCAGGGTCTGACGTGGCCCTGAGGATGCACACCGTTTGGATATCCTGGAAGCAAAGCACGAAACAAGTTTTCATCTCCCTTTATTGCAGTCTCAAAGGTAATAGAAAAAATATCTATTACTTTAGCCTATTTCCCCAGTTCCACTATTTCCCACAGCCTTTTCTATTCACAAACCAACTAAAGAGGGCAGAAATATTTTTCTAATTCTTAGTCTCTTTCATATCCAGCCTCCTCCTCCTGATGGCATCGACACCTCCTGTGAACTCCCAGCCAGACTGGGAAAGCGCCTGTCATTTTCTTTCTGCCTAAAATAGCTGCAAGAGCAAAAGCAGCCGCTGCAGCTTCCCTCAACTCCGCTGAAGTTTTCAGGACCACAATAAAGCACCCATTTGTATGACCTCCTAGCATAAATAATTTATGCAGAAAATTAAAACATATGGAGGGCTTTTAAAAATCTAAATTTAGATATAATTTAATTAGCAGTAAGTGTCTGATAATGTAACCACTCACTGCTTATTTACCAGGCTGATAGGCTTCAATGCTGTGTAGGTTTAAGGAGGATGGAAATTATATGCTAAGAAATCCAAAACTAAGCACAAAATACACATTCACCTTCTTGAAACAAGACGAGCTCAAGGTCTTAAAAAGCACCTCTGATTTACAAAATAACACGGAATTAGGGGGCTGGACGCAGTGGTTCACACCTGTAATCCCAGCACTTTGGGACGCTGAGGCGGGCAGATCACAAGGTCAGGACATCTATTCCATCCTGGCTAACATAGTGAAACCCCATCTCTACTAAAAATACAAAAATTAGCTGGGCATGGTGGTGGGCGCCTATAGCCTGTAATCCCAGCTACTTGGGAGGCTGAGGCAGGAGAATCACTTTAACTCGGGAGGCAGAGGTTGCAGTGAGCCAAGATTGTGCCACTGCACTCCAGCCTGGGTGACAGAGTAAGACTCTGTCTCAAAAAAAAAAAACAAAAACAAAAACAAAAAAAACCCCACATGGAATTAGGAAGACTCTGTAAGTTTTCCAAGTAAAAAAGCAACTGCAATTAAATTTGGACTCATGAGAAACAATAGTGTGAATCTTTTATAAACTAGAATTTCAAAAGGGGTTTTTTGACTACAGAGAGTTTAGACATACAGCTGGCCTTTCTTATCTGTGAACTCCACATCTATAGGTTCAAACAACCTCAGATGAAAAATATTTGAAGAAAAACAATAAAAAATGACAAATGACAATTAAAATACAGAATAACAACTCTTCACATGGCGTTGACATTGTATTAGGCTTTAGAAGTCATCCAGAGATGAGAGGAGCGGCCATGTCGGTTGGTGCTGTGTGTCTTTGTGGGTTGCCAGGCCCCAGGGCGTTGGGTTGGCACTGCAGTGGCTGAACCCAGAAGGTGAAGGGGACTTGCCCTGGCTGCACAGAGGCAGGTCTTCAGTCTCCTGATGGCACCTGCCGCTCCCGACCCCACTTTCCCCACGTAGTTTTTTGTTTGTTTATTTTGAGACGGAGTTTCGCTCTTGCTGTCCAGGTTGAAGTGCAATGGCACAATCTCGGCTCACTGCAACCTCTACCTCCCGGGTTCAAGCGATCCTCCTGCCTCAGCTTCCCAAGTAGCTGGGATTACAGGCACCCACCACCACGCCCAGGGTGATTTTTGTATTTTTAATAGAGAGGGGGTTTCACTCTGCTGGCCAGGTTGATCTCGAACTCCCGATCTCAGGCAATCTGCCTGCCTCAGCCTCCCAAAGTGCTGGGATTACAGGCGTGAGCCACCACGCCCAGCCTTCCCCATATACTTGAATGGCCACGGTTGTGCCGAGTGCTGAGCAGGGCACTGCGACTTTTCAAGACATGGCTGTGAACTTTCCCCAGAAGAAATGGAGTCTCCTCAGTGAAGTTCAGAGATGCCTGTACCATGATGTGATGCTGGAGAACCTGGCACTTTTATCTTCCCTGGGTGGTTGGTGTGGAGTGAAAGATGAGAGGCACCATCTAAGCAGAGCATTTCTATACAAACAGCCTCTCAGGTTAGGACTCTGAGGGCAGGCGGGTCTCCCAAGAAGGCTCACCCCTGCGAAATGTGTAGCCCCATCTTAGAGGACATTTTTCATTTGGCACAGCACCAGGAAACTCATCACAAGCAGAAACTGAATAGGAGTGGGACACGTGGGAAAAAACTGGATGACACCGAAAACCTTCATCAGCACCAGAAGCAGCACATTGGAGAGAAACTCAACAGAAGGGGTGCCAGAGAGGAGCCATGTGTGACGAGCTGTAAAGTCCATGTGTCACAGGAGCCATTTATCTCTTATGAGGTTGGGAAGAACTCCTTGCCCAGCTCAGGACTGCACCAGCAAGAGGCTACTCACACTGGAGAGAAGAGAAACACTGAAACTAAGCATGGCCTACCCTTTCATGAGGGAAAGCTGTAATGAATACAGCTGTGAAGAAGACATAAAACCTTCCTTTTTTTTTTTTGAGACAGAGTCTCACTCTGTCACCCAGGCTGGAGCGCAGTGGCACCATCTCAGCTCACTGCAACCTCCACCTCCTGGGTTGAAGCAATTCTCCTGCTTCAGCCTCCTGAGTGGCTGGGATTACAGGTGCCCACCACCAGGCCTGACTAATTTTTATATTTTTAGTAGAGGCGGGGTTTCACCATGTTGGCCAGGCTGGTCTCGAACTCCTGACCTCAGGTGATCGGCCCACCTCAGCCTCCCAAAGAGCTGGGATTACAGGTGTGAGCCACCGTGCCCGGCCCACAAAACCTTTCGGCACCACTCACTCGTTCCACCAGAAGCTTTTCGCTAGAGAAGGATGTTACGTGTGCAGTGAATGTGGGAAATCCTTTAGCAAATGTAATGCCTTCAGTAATCATCAGTGAGTTCACACTGGAAAAAGATCTGAGTGTGGAGAATGTGGGAAATGTTTTAGACAAAAGGGCAACCTCATTCAACATCAGCAAGGTCACACTGGAGAAAGGCCTTCTGAGTGCAGGAAATGAGGGAAATCTTTTGGGGATAGGTCCCACCTCCTCGCTGATCACCAGAGCTTTCACACTGGAGAGAGACCTTACAGTTGTGGGGAATGTGGGAAATTATTTTACAAGAAGTCTTCCTTCTACCTGAGAGAGTTCACACTGGAGAAAGGCCATATGAGTGTGAGGTATGTAGGAAATGAGTTAGCCAGAAGGACCTTGTTACTGTGCATCAGACGATTCGCACTGGAGAAGGGCCGTAGGAGTGAGAGGTATGTGGGAAATTATTTAGCCAGAAGGAGCATGTTACTGTGCATCAGAGGGTTCACACTGGAGAAAGGCCATATGAATGCAATGAACATGGGAAATCATTTTCTTACAGCTCTGCACTTCCTGTTCATACAAGAGTTCACACTGGATAAAAGCCTTAAGAGTGCACCCAATGTGGGAAATCCTTTGCTGAAAGCTCCAGTCTCAAGAAACACGAGAGTTCATCCTGGAGAAAGGCCTTATGAGTGCAAGCAATGTGGCAAAAAGTTAGCCGAAGCCATTCTCTCCTTCAGCATCGAGGAACTCACAGCAGAAAGGCCTTATGAGTGCAATGAATGTGGGAAGTCCTTTGCTATAAGCTCCAGTCTTATTTGACACAGGAGAGTTCACACTGGAGAAAGGCTTTAAGAGTGCAGCGAACGTGGAAAGATATTTACCCGAAATACTGCTGTTAGAAAATCAGAGGGTTCTCCTAAAGAAAATCCCTATTAGTGAAATAAATTTTAGAAATTCCTTGCTCCACCCCCCTCGCCAAAAAAAGTAATCTAGAGGTGATTTAGAGCATACGGGAAGATGTACGTAGGTTATGTGCCAGTACTGTGCCATTTTATATAAGGGACTTGAGCATCCATGAATTTTGGTATCTAAGGTGGGTCCTAGAACCAATCTGCTGTGGATACCAAGGGAAAATTGAATATATATTTTGCCCCTTTCCTCTATAGTCAGGATTCTCAGCATCAACTCTATTGACATTTTAGGTCAGATAACTTGGTGGTTGTGGGGGTGGAGGGTCCTGTGTATTTCAGGCTATTTAGCAGCATCCATGGCCTCTACCACTAGAAGTCAACTAGCAGATGTCTTCAGACATTGTCAAATGCCCTGGGTTTGACAACTACCGCTCTAAGTGATTTCTTACAACAGATTACTCTCCTGGTATAGTAACACACCCAGTGAGGGATTTTACCTTAGGCTTCCCCACACAGGAAGTGTCAGCTTCATTCAGGATCTTTCAAGCAGTAATAGACCCCTTTCCTCCCCTCTCCTCACTTCCCTCTACCCCAAACATTTTTCTCCCATTCTCATACCAGTTCCTTCAAGAGAGACTGATGAACCCTGAAAATGATTTTTTTATTCATTTTTTTTTTGAGAGGGAGTCTTGCTCTGTCGCCCAGGCTAGAGTGCAGTGGCATGATCTTGGCTCACTGCAACCTCCGCCTCCTGGGTTCAAGTGATTCTCCTGCCTCAGCCTCCTGAGTAGCTGGGATTACAGGCAACCCACAACCACATCCGGCTAATTTTTGTATTTCAGTAGAGATGGGGTTGCACTATGTAGGTCAAGCTGGTCTTGAACTCCTGACCTGAAATGATCTACCCGCCTTGGCCTCCCAAAGTGATGGGTATTACAAGCGTGAGCCACCGCACCTGGCCACGAAAATGATTTTTTTATTTTATTTTATTATTTATTTTTTTTGAGACGGAGGCTTGCTCTGCCGCCAGGCTAGAGTGCAGTGGAGCCATCTTGGCTCACTGCAACCTCCGCCTCCCGGGTTTAAGCGATTCTCCCGCCTCAGCGCCTCGAGTAGCTGGGATTACAGGCACACGCCACCATGCCCAGCTGATTTTTGTGTTTTTAGTAGAGACAGGTTTTCACCATGTTGGTCAGGATGGTCTCGATCTTCTGACGTCGTGATCCGGCCACTTCAGCCTCCCAAAGTGCTGGGATTACAGGCCTGAGCCACTGCACCCGGCCACAAATGATTTAAGGGCCAGAAGGAAACTCAAGTTGAGTATTCAAAAAGAAAGGTAAGGAAAAAAAAAAAGGTAAGAAAAAAAAAAGAAAGGTAAGATACTAAACTAATTCTTGGCTCTTAGAGGGAATCTCCCACCTTTGCTCTGTGATTTTTACAGCCACTGACTCCAATGATCATCTTCCTAGCGTCATGGCAAAGCAATGGCAGCAAGCCAGGAGACCCGATGCAATAGCCTCATGCAAACCATTTAACTTCCCTGAGTCTACCCAGGAGAAAAAAATGAAGCTGAATCAGGTGATCTCAGAAGATATTTCCATCTCTCCAAACTACAGTTTTTGTGAACCCTGCAAAAGGTCACAGCTATTTTTCCACATAAAAGAGGGTACATTAAAATACACATAGGTTTTCTATATGTACCATGACATAAGTCACGGTCACTTTTTGCCATGTCCACAATACAACGTACCAGAAAGACCACTGGGCTTGAGTCTTGACCATGCCAATGACTCTCTGTGTGACCTCACACATGTTGAGCGTACTTGCCTTCATCTGTAAAAATGGAGATCGGAGTAGATAAAATAGCTATGGTTCTTTCTAGCACTCTTAACCTGGAACCCACTACATTTACAGTCCATGTTGTTAACTGAAACAATAATGATCACTTTTATATATATTGTTCCAAACTCCGGGTCCAGGCACAAGGAGCTATCTACAAGGCTGTCTTAATACATTTTTCTACTAATAGACTATCCAATATCATAGCCTCCAGCCATACATAGCTACTGGGCACACTTAACATAGCTAGTCCCCCTGGAAATGCATGCAGGATGCATAAAATGCACATGGAGGCCGGGCCCAGTGGCTCACACCTGTGATCCCAGCACTCTGGGAGGCCGAGGCAGGTGGATCACCTGAGGTCAGGAGTTTGAGACCAGCCTGGCCAACGTGATGAAACCCCATCTCTACTACATTATAATTTTTAATATTAATCATGATGAAATTATAATATTTTGGATATGAGTTAAAATATATTATTAAAATTAATTTTACCTGTTTCTTACTTTCAACGTGACTAGTAGGAAATTTTTAATTACATATGTGGCTTACATTATCTTTCTGTTGGACCATGTTGATAAAAATCTACCTTCCCCTGCCTTTTGCCTAATGCCATACTTAGTGCCAACTAAGTAAACTTTTATCTAGGTCCTGTTTTATTTCATGGTGGAAAACAGGCTTCTTCAAGTCCTGTATACAAAGAGCTTGTATCTGAATTGCAGAAAACTGTCACCCTAAAGCAGCAATCCCCAGTCTTTTTGGAACCAGTGACCAGTTTCGTGGAAGACAATTAAGGAGCATGCAATCTAGATCCCTCGCAGGCGCAGTTCATAATAGGGTTCGAACTCCTATGAGAATCTCATGCTGCAGCTGATCTGACAGGAGGCGGAGCTCAGGCAGTACTGCTCCCTCACCACTCACCTCCTGCTGTGCCGCCCAGTTCCTAACAACCCATGGGCTAGTACAGGTCTGCAGTCTAGGGGCTGAGATCCCTACCCTAAGGCATACATATGTCAGCAGGTCTTTTACACACAAGACCTTTCCAGAACTGTAACTCAGGTGATTCTTCTTATAGGGCTATGTCTGCCAAGCATTTCCCTCTCCCGGTCTTATTTTCAGATAAGCCAAGACCAAATAGAGTAATCAAGCATAGCCACAGTTAAGAGTAGCGTGGTGGTGTAGGCCTGTCACCCCAGGTACTTGAGAAGCCAGGACAAGAGGATCATGTGAGGCCAGGAGTTCAAGACCAGACTGGGCAACATAGCGAGACCCCTATCTCTTAAAAAAAAAAAAAAAAAAAAAAAGGAAGAAAGAAAGAACAAGAATATCAGCTTAGAAGTCAATCAGCTGGTTTGAATATCAGCTCCACATTATCTACCTGACCCTGGGCAAGTTATTTAACCTCTCTTTGACTCTAGTGCCTCGTTTGTAAAATAATTACTGTAATAGGCCATAGCTCATGGAGGTATTGGTGAAGATGAATTAGTCACAGTGCCTGGTACATTACAAGCACTCAAGAAATGATAGCTGAAAACATTTATTAACCTCCTTTAACAAATAGGAAAATAAAGGCTCAAGGAACTTAAATATTTGCTTCAAATCACACAAATAGTAAGCAGCAGCACCAGAAACTTACAAGCAGACAGTGCTTTTAAAGTAATTATGGTAAATAATTACTAACATGAGATCCACTCTCTTAACAAATTTTCAAGTGTGCAGCACATCAGTGTTAACTACAGGTACAGTGGTGAACAGCAGATCTCTAGAGCTCATTCCTCTTGCTTGACTGAAACTTTACGCTGGTTGATCAGTAACTCTCCATTACCTTCTCCCCTAAAGGTGCATTTTTGTTTTTGTTTTTGTTTTTTGAGACAGCGTCTCACTCTGTCACCCAGGCTGGAGTGCAGTGGTGCGATCTCAGCTCACGGCAACCTCCACCTCCCGAGTTCAAGTGATTCTTCTGTCTCAGCCTCCCAAGTAGCTGGGGCTACAGGTATGCACCACCGCACCCAGCTAATTTTTGTATTTTTAGTAGAGACGGTGTTTCACCAATATTGGCCAGGCTGGTCTTGAACTCCTGACCTCGTGATCTGCCCACCTTGGCCTCCCAGAGTGCTGGGATTACAGGCATGAGCCTCCACCCCCGGCCCCAAAGGTGCATTTTTAAATAACCTCTGCCTGGGTTGTATTTGGATCAAAGGTTCTGTTCAGTGAAAGGCAAACAGGCAAGAACTTTTGGTCAGAAAATGGTCTTAGCGATGGTCTAACTTCTCACATTAACTTGAATCACACTGATGATGTGGCCTAGTTGTTGTGCATTCTCTTGTATAAGCCACAGATATTTCTAAACTGGAACGTCTTCCCACCTCCTCCGCTGTCCTTTCCATGTTGAGATCTCAATATTATTTCAAGTCAGTAAATGAGCACGATGGTGGTTCATGACAAGGAAGCCGCATTTCACTTCATTATCTGTGATCACACCCAAACAGAACTAAAACCATCTCCGGCAGAACAGAGAAAAAGTGATAATGATAATTCTCAGCAAGCAGATTGAGCCCAGCACAAACACCAGCCTGGCCCTGGCATGATGGGCCATCAAGCATGGCAGGTGTTCCCACCCCTCCTGGGCATGCTAATAAGAACGTAAGCCTGTGGGTCACCAGCTAAGGCTAAACACTCAATCTAAGGAGCGTCCCCTTTTCCATTCTTAAAATCACCCTCTCTCACTGAAAGCAAATGAGTAGGCAAAATGCCACTGCTTACATGAATAAACAATCACCATAAAACTACCCAAGGCTACAGCAAGGAAAGACTTTTAATGAACCACATGGGTGGGTTAAGTTAAAATAGTCAAACCATGAAATTCAATATGCTATAAAAACTTATGGTACGTATTTAAATTTTATTTTGAAAAGAAAACCAAGCTGACAACAGTTAAGGTGACACAGAAATTATGTAAGTCTATAATAAGAAAAATGCCATCAGAATAATGCAGTTTTTCATGCCCTCTGGCTTGCTCTAGGAGGTTTTCCTGAAGTAAGCCTAAACTAGGGACTGTATTTCAGGTTTTATTAATCTTCTTAGATTTTAATTCAGCTACAAAACAATCCTTTACGATCCCCTTGACCAAAAAAAGGTAACCTTTTAAATGGTCTTTTTTTTTTTTTTTTTAAATACATAAAGATAAGGCTACTGACATCATCACCATAGCTTCTCCAGCAGAGGGACGGGGAGACTTAGGATCCCAGTCACCTGCACTAGGATTCAGCCACCTGGACTTGCTCACAAGTCCCTGGATATCGAATGTCAGGTACAAGAACCAGCAACTTTTCAGGAGCATGGGATAAAGACTCTTTCTCTAGGCGGAAATAAACTGGGTCACACAGAACTGCATGGACATCTCCACAATATGGTGACATACTATTGTGGTCCCCAAGTCTTTGGAGTCGGGGAAGCTCCCTACAGAGACGGATAGCTACTGCCAACACTACCCACGCAGAGGAAGGATTGACTAGATGTGAAAAGTCTCTCTTGGCCCAGTTTGACAGAGTGGGTTATAACCTCCTGTCACCTTTACCCCAATTGCCCTAAGACTCTGGCTTCTCACCTGCCTGTTTACCAGGCACAAAACTAACTGCAGTGGCTTCTGAGCATTTACTGTGAGTGTGGGTGAAACAGAGGCCAATTTCTGAGCAGAGGCCTCCCACAGCAGGCCCAGGCCCCGAGGTCTATCCCTGCAGGAACCAAATCTCTAGCCGTGACCTCGTTCACACTGCAGACAAAAGATGTAGGTCCATGTCCTGAAAGGTCACACTCCAGGAACAAGCAGGACCTATGTCCTTTGCAAGGAAAGAAAGAAGCCATGAATGCCTTCAACAGTATGCGGTGCTAGGAGGTCTATAGGTCTATACCAATTTCTTATGCCATGGGGTTATGGTCAGACTATCACCTCTCTGTTTATAAGAACTAAGATCTGATTTCTTTCTTTCTTTTTTCTTTTTAAGACGGAGTTTCACTCTTGTTGCCCAGGCTGGAGTGCAATGGCACGATCTCAGCTCACCACAACCTCTGCCTCCAGGATTCATGCGAATCCTGCCTCAGCCTCCTGAGTAGCTGGGATTAGAGGCATGCGCCACCATGCCCGGCTAATTTTGTATTTTTGGTAGAGACAGGGTTTCTCCATATTGGTCAGGCTGGTCTCAAACTCTCAACCTCAGGTGATCCGCCTGCCTTGGCCTCTCAAAGTGCTGGGATTACAGGCGTGAGCCACTGCACCCAGCCGTGAGAACTAAGACATTATTTCTTAACAGGTAACAAGGGGCAGGGTTGAAGGTATGGAAAACATTTCTCAAGCGGCTCTATAAAGAATTCTCTTGAGGCCAGGCATGATGGCTCACATCTGTAATCCCAGCCCTTTGGGAGGCCAAGGCAGGCAGATAATCTGAGGTCAGGAGTTCAAGACCAGCCTGGGCAACATGGTGAAACCCCATCTCTACTTTTAAAAAAAAGGAAAAAAAATACAAAAATTAGCCAGGTGTGGTGGCAGGCACCTGTAATCCCAGCTACTCAGGAGGCAGAGGCAGGAGAATCACTTGAACCCAGGAGGCAGAGGTTGCAGTGAGCCGAGATCACGCCACTGCACTCCAGCCTGGGCAACAAGAGGGAAACTCTGTCTCAAAAAAAAAAAAAGAAAAAAGAATTCTCTGGATTGTACCAAGACAGTGGAAGACTGCTATCTCTCTCCTAGTATTAATTACCCTTCTTTTCAACAATTCCTGCCTGCCTCCAGCTTTTAGTAGGGTATTTTGTCGCCTAGCCTCATTTGCACTTAGAGGTGTGACCAAGTGGCCAAGTTCCTGCAAATGGTTCCTGAGTAGAAGTGAAACCCATTAAAAACAATTAAGAGTACATTCCTCTTTCTTCCTCTTTTCCCACTACCTGGAAAAAGGTGACAACTGGATAGCCAGGGTTGACCCAGGATGGAAGCTTGTGCCAATGATCAAAGAGCCACGAGACAGCTCTAGTTAGTCACCTCTGGTCCATCTACGAGGGAATAACAAACTGGTACCTTATTTAGACAATGGTATTGGGTCACTTTTTTTTTTTTTTTTTTTTTTTTAATCACTGCATCTAAGTCTGAGCTGAACTAATATACTCTTCTAGTCTACAAAGTGGGTTTTCTCTGGTTCAACCATTGTGGAAAACAGTATGGCGATTCCTCAAGGACCTAGAACTAGAAATACCAAATGACCCAGCCATCCCATTACTGGGTATATACCCAAAGGATTATAAATCATACTGCTATAAAGACACATGCACACGTATGTTCATTGCGGCACTATTCACAATAGCAAAGACTTGGAATCAACCCAAATGTCCATCAGTGACAGACTGGATTAAGAAAATGTGGCACATATACACCATGGAATACTATGCAGACATAAAAAAGGATGAGTTTGCGTCCTTTGTAGGGACATGGATGCAGCTGGAAACCATCATTCTCAGCAAAGTATTGCAAGAACAGAAAACCAAACACCGCATGTTCTCACTCATAGGTGGGAACTGAACAATGAGATCACTTGGACTCAGGAAGGGGAACATCACACACAGGGGCCTATTATGGGGAGGGGGGAGGGATGGCATTGGGAGTTATACCTGATGTAAATGATGAGTTGATGGGTGCAGCACAACAACATGGCACAAGTATACATATGTAACAAACCTGCACGTTGTGCACATGTACCCTAGAACTTAAAGTATAATAAAATAAAATTAAATTAAATTTTTAAAAAGTGGGTTTTCTAAAATCACACACAATTCAGTGAGAATCCCCTGAATAATTTTTTGTCAATCAATGAGAACAGTGTGTAACATCAGCTTCCACCAAGATGTGACGTTTTCAAAGGAAGAAGGCAATAAGAAAGTGGCTTCTGATGGCTCCACTTCCACATTCCAAGCAAAGCTCTACCAGGCCGATGACTAGCTATAGCCCCCCTTCTCCCAGAGGGGCGCTGGCCTGAGGTCAGCTGAAGAGGCAAAGGTCTTCTGGGAAGGAACAGTGATATCCAGCTTTCAGGGGCCAAGACTGCCAAGTCTAAAGCACCATGACAGAACAGCAGAGCACCTTCTCACATGCTACAAAGCCCCTCTAAGTCCCTGGCAGAACCAGGGACACTATAACAACCTTCCTTCAGACCAAAAGTCCCTCATATGTATAATGGATATTTCAAGACATTTTACTTTAAAATAATTTTGGACTTACAGAGATGTTGCAAAAATTGTACAGCATTTTTGAATACCCTTTGCACAACTTCCCCTAAGGTTAACATCCTACATAAAAGTAGTACAGTTATTCAAATGAAGAAATGCATATGGACAAAATACAACTACCTCAATCTATAGACCTTGTTTTCAGTTTTCCCACTAATAGCTTCTTTTTCTGGCCCAAGATCCAAACTGGGATCCCATCTTGCATTTGGCTATTATATCTCCTTTAATCTGTCATACGTTTTTAAAGGCCAAGCCAGTTATTTTCAAAATGTCCCTCGTATTTTCTAGACTGGGGTCATGTGCACTTTTGGTAAGAATAACACAGAGGTGATGTTGTACCTTCTCAATGCATATTTGGTGGTACATGTTTTCATGTCTTTATTACTGGTGGTATTAACCATGATCACTTTATGGTGGTCTCCACTGCAAAATAACCGTTTTCTCTTTGTAAAAAATAAGTACCCTACAGGGAGATATTTTGAGACTATTCATATATCCTGTTTTTCATCATAGTTTCACCTAACATTAGTATATATCAATGGTTCTGACCTGCAACAGTCATTACTATGATGTCTGCTCAACGGTGACCTTCCATTTCCCTCATTATTCTACATTTATTAGTTAGAAGTCTGTTGTATACTCCACCCCATGTATTTGTTCATCCTATTATTTACATCAGCACAAATCATTTATATTTATCTTATTCTAAGAGTTGAAATCCAATACTATCAACATCACAGATTTTTAATCCTGATAATAATTCTTATATTATCTCCATTTTGCAGATTAGAAAAACGAGGCAAGGAGAGGTTAAAAAATCCTGCTTGAGGGCGCTCAGTGAGTAGCAAAGATGCAAAAGCCAGTTCCACTGACTTACAAGTAAGCAAATGGCCCAGCCTCTAGGGTAAACAAACTGATGTCATCATCAATTAGCAAAAAAGCAGACTGTGATCTACCAATGAAGGAGACCCATATTAGGACAGAAGAGGAGAGAAAAATATCTGAAGCCCTTCATTTTAACAACCAAATTTACTTAGTCCAAAATTACTGGCCATCTTCCTAGACAAGCACCATTAAAGGTAGAGCTCCCCATCTCACAGTGGCCATAGCAGCGCCTACCAAACGCGCTTCATGAGGACAAGATGTAATTCTACTAACACACAAAGTGCTGACTGCCAACAGCAATAAACAGCAGCATTCGTGATCTAAATGAAGCTTTTAAAATTAAGGTTTTTCAGAGGTTATTCAACTTTAATAAGACTTCACTTTCCCAACTACTAAATCTGCTTTGGTTTGCAATTTTTTTTTTAGCTGTTTAAATGGACAAGGTCCTTACTTTGTGTGTCTGTTTGGTGGGAATGATTTTGATTTTAATTCAAACAAACAACACTGTCTCCAAGGGAGCATGTTTTATATTCTCACTATCACGCCTGACTTTCCTTCTGGTTTTCAAAATCATTGACAAGATTCATAATTATTATTTTAATTTAAAAGGTGCTCAGGGTCCGATGTATCTGAGCATGCTGAGCTTCAAGACTTGGTCTTGATTACACTTTAAATGAACTGGCATGAGTTTGCAGTTTCTTTAAAAATGAATCACGCAAGCTTTTTCACAGAAGGTATTTCTCACTCCTCCTTTGAGATGAAACTTTAAAACTCACAATCTGTCAACACATTACATAGGCTAACCCTGTCTGAGAATTTGAACTGCTCTCTCCTCTCACCAGGTCCTTGCACCTATTACCAGGAATGCTGGTCTCAAAGAATGACTAAATCTACTCGTATCTCTCTCTACTGCACTCCCAGGCTCTCATCCACAGTGCCCTTCCAGAAGTTCATGGGGCTTCAAACAGAAGATGGCTTTTATTACGAGCTGAAAGAAAACTAGTCAATGCAACCATGAATTGCCTGGGATTCCACATTCTCCCTTCACGCAAGTGTTTGGCTATACGCGGTTTTAGCAAAATAATTTGAAAAGACTAGTAAACGGGTTTTCTCTTCTGTGCACGCCGAACTAGCAAATCAAGCATTCTTGCTCTCATAGGTAAGACATACAGAGCAATGATCCACATAAAATACAAAGCACCTTAAAATAGCACATAAAGAGCAAACTCCCACAATCTGATGACAGACGCTGAATGCTCAGTCATTACACAAACTGCCTCATTTAGTAGACAAAAAGTATCTTCCTTTCACAAAAGTCTCTTTGAGGTCCATAGGTTCGGGCAGGCCTCCCAAGATAACCCAACAAGAAGGGAAGAACAGCTCTTCCCCAAGAAGACTTGCAGGCTTACAATAGCGGTAACGACGGTAGCAGGGTCTAATAGTTGCCGACAACTTACTAAGTGCCTGGCACTGTTCTAAGCTCTACACATGTCTTTCTCTATTAATTTTCAAAATGAACTTAAGAAGCAACACTGTCAGCTGGGCACAGTGGCTCAAGCCTGTAATCCCAGCACTTTGGGAGGCCAAGGAGGGCAGATCACGAGGTCAGGAGATCCAGACCATCCTGGCTAATACGGTAAAATCCCGTCTCTACTAAAAGATACAAAAAATTAGCCGGGTGAGGTGGCGGGCGCCTGTAGTCCCAGCCACTTGGGAGGCTGAGACAGGAGAATGGCGTAAACCCGGGGGGACGGAGCTTGCAGTGAGCTGAAATCGCGCCACTGCACTCCAGCCTGGGCCACAGAGCCAGACTCCGTCTCAAAAAAAAAAAAAAAAGAAGCAACACTGTCACTATCTGCATGTACATTTGCAGAGTCTAAAGCAGTCTTCATAGGTATCTTGTGAGGTAACTTGCCTGGTGTCACTCAGCGAATCAAGGGCAGGCCAGGAATTGAACTCTGGCAGTCTAGTTACAGGCCCTGGATGCTCAGCCTCCACCTATCGTGCCATCACACCACTACCTCCCCTCCAGGAATGATGGATGCAGGGAAGGAGCACCCGAGAGTCTACACCCTTGTTCCCTCAGCCCTCCCAGCAGCCTCTGGCAGAAGTCCCAGCCCCGTACCTCCTGGTTTTGCCAGAAGTTGAAGTCAGGGACTTGTGTCCAAATCACGATTTTCCTACTTGACCAACAAATGTTCAAAGATAAGCCTTCCTCCCCACTGCACTCCCCAAAAAGAATCTCTTCCTGGAAGACTGAAAAGAACTCAAATGCATTAATAAAAAAAAAAAAGTCTAGACGGCCGTTCTTCATGGTCTTGCACTTACTTACCTTCTTTTAGCTGAGAGCCAAACAGAAAGTGCACGGGTCATTCCTTCTTTTGATACGTATCTATTGAGCTTCCGCTCTGTGACCGCAGTTAGAAAAGCAGAGCAAGTCCCTGCTCCCTGTGAAGCTTTACATCCTCGTGTGGGACACAGGCAATGAGCAAATCAAGACATAATACAATGTCAGGCAGTCAGGCAGTAACAAGTGCTATTGAAAAAATAAAGCAAGGCAAGGGCAGAGAGAGGGATGGGGCAGGGGGTGCTACTTTACAAACAGTGGTTTGGAAAGACCTGTGTGAGGAGGCGGCATTTGGGCAGAGGTCTAGAGGAAGTTGGGGGGTGGGGGGAGCCATGTGGGTGGATACGCAGGGAATGGTGAGTGCAATGGCCTTAAAGTGGGAGTGTCTTGGCGTGTTCTATGAACAGCAGACCTCCTATCCAGCCTGGGGGACTAGAACCCAGGAAACAGGGGTCTGAGGGAGGGTTCTGAGAAATGAGGTTAGAAACACAGCCAGGGACCTGGTCACAGACAGCCCAGGCCACAGACAGGATTTAGGATTTTACTATAGGTACAATGGGAATCCACTGGAGCTTTTTAACAGCTACATGATCTGACATGTCTATTAAAAGATTCACTCCTGGCCAGCCACGGTGGCTCACAACTATAATCCCAGCACTTTGGGAGGCCAAGGTGGGTGGCTCACTTGAGGTCAGGAGTTTGAGATCAGCCTGGCCAACATGGTGAAACCCTGTCTCTACTGAAAATACAAAAATTAGCCAGGAGTCAGGTTGCATGCCTGTAATCCCAGCTACTTGGTAGGCTGGGAATTGCTTGAACCCAGGAGGTGTAGGCAGGAGTGAGTGGAGATTGTGCCACTACGCTCCAGCCTGGGCGACAGAGCAAGACTGTCTTAAAAATCAATCAATAAATAAAAAAGATTCACTCTGCCTGCTGTTTTGGAAGATATATGGTGGGAGTCAAAGGCACAAGTAGAGACTGTTAAAATGCACGATGAGGGCAGGGCATGGTGGCTCATGCCTGTAATCCTAGCACTTTGGGAGGCCAAGGTTGGTTTATCATTTGAGTTCAAGACCCCATCTCTGTAAAAAAAAAAAAAAAAAAAAAAAAATTAGCCGGGCATGGTGGCACGTGCCTGTGGTCCCAATTACTTAGGAGGCTGAGGTGGGAGGATCACTTAAGTCCAGAAGTTTGAGGCTGCAGTGAGCTATGATTGGGCCATGGCACTCCAGTCTGGATGACAGAGCAAGACCCCATCTCTAAAAAGAATTTTTGTTTTAAACAAAGGCAAGATGATGGTGTTATGGAGCAGAGCATTGAAGGTAGAGATAAGAAGACATGGTGTGGCCAAATTTAGAACCAAACTCCTCTAGGAAAGGAAGAGGCACTGAAGACTACACATAAGAAATAAGAAGTTAGTTACAAATTGGAAAGTGTTTTAAGAATTGAACTACAGATGCTGGGCCATGATATAATGACTTATTAATAACTTCAACTTATGTGTAAAGAATAACAGAGAATTCGGAGGAAAGAGTGATATAACATGAAGAAGGTGCCACAGACCTTACTTCTATCCTGATTTTGTAACTAAGCAGCTAGCTACAATGACCCTGAGTTTCACCCAGAATCGGTCACCTGGAACCAGGTACCCTGGAGAGCAAAGAGCCACAATTCTGTACTCACCCAGCATATCATCAAGACTAAGATCATCCCCATTTTACTGTCATCCTAGCAGGTTTGACAGGAGATTGGAGGGAAAGGGGGGAGAAAGGACAAGGCAAGGGCAGGCATTTCACAGTGGCCATCCAAGCCTGGGGCAAGGCAAGGAGAGGTGATGGCCAAGAAAGGCTCACACAGACGCTGAGGTCTTGTCAAGTGTCACATTGGGAGACTGAGGTCCCAGAATGTAGCTAGTTGCCTTGGCAACAGTATCTCTATCCAAGGTGATAAATTACCCTGCTGTCTAACAAATGCAGTTCATTTCTTAAACAATCAGTGTCCTGGAAATAATATGAGAACAAGCAAATACCAACCAGTGGACTGAGAGGGCAAATCAATCACTAGTCTTGCTCTGAAGTCCCAGGCTGGGGGAAATGCAGGAGCCCGGGGCTGGGAGAGAGGGTTCTGAAAAAAGCTACTGTATTCTACATTTCAAATTAGATAAATAGAAAACAGAATAATAAAAAGACACTTGAAAGCAATTCTACATTCCTTTCCGATATTCCTAACTAAAGTCATCACATTATTCTATATCCCTCTCTTCGCTTTACTTCATAAAACCTGACATTTATTAATCTTTTGATTTCTGTTCCTGTCTGTTCCATTAGAATTTAAACTTCTCAACAGCAAAGGCTTTGTCTCTGTTTCATTTCCCACTGTACTCCCAGAACTGGAATCTTGCCCAGAATATTGTACACATGTAATAATATTTATCAAAGGAATGAATTAATACCTCTTCTGGATTTCTTAAAACTCTTAATCAAGTAATATACCTGTAATATATAAACACATGCATCTATATGTATTCCATGCTTAAGGTAAACAAAGCATTTTCAGCAAAAACAAGACTAAGCCAAGAATAATTACAACCACCACTACTATTTAGAATTATTTTAGACATACTAGCCAACAAAATTATTAAGAGAAATTTGATAAACTAAAAAGAGGAAGTAAAATGATCAATATTCGCAACAGATAAGAGTTTATTCCTGGAAAGCCCAAGAAAATCATCAGCAAAACTACAACAAACAATAAAAGAATATATTTAGATTTGGGGAATACATTCAACCCGCAGGAAATAATAGCCTCCCTATTTACAAGTCACCCAATCAAGTAGAACATGTAATGGAAAAAGTCTCATTTGCAACAGCAACAAAAGGGGATAAAATACTTGGCAATTAAAAGGAACATGTAGGATCCATAAACTTTAAAATGCTCCTGGGGAACACAAAAGAACACTTTAGCCGAATAACTATGCCCCTATTCTTGGAAAGGATATCATTCAGATGTCAGTTCTTAAATAAAG
Source organism: Theropithecus gelada (assembly GCF_003255815.1). Classification (NCBI taxonomy): domain Eukaryota; kingdom Metazoa; phylum Chordata; class Mammalia; order Primates; family Cercopithecidae; genus Theropithecus; species Theropithecus gelada. Next base: position 178,384,479 of record NC_037669.1, read on the forward strand.
TGTAAATTTAATGCGATCCTAATAAAAGTGCTGATAAGTTAGTGGTGGACACGGAGGTTTTAAAAACTAGACATGCTGACTCTAAAGTTCTTATGGAATAGTTGAAACCAAGTGTGACTAAGGACAATAAGGCTGTGTTGGCCTTACCAGACACTGAAGCACATTCTAATGTGACAACATGTAAAATATTATAGTTCTGGAACATGAATGTGCCAACAAACCAGAGAAAACCAAAGATAGACTCAAGTACTTAATTTAGTATGCAACTTAGGTAGCGCTGCCATATCAGTGGAGAAAAGATGGACTATTCAATAAATGGGATTAGAAAACTAGACTGGTCCAAGAAAATGTCAACGGGTGCCCCTCTGATTCTTTTTTTTATTTGAGACGGAGTTGCACTCTTGTTGCCCAGGCTGGAGTGCAATGGTGCAATCTCGGTTCACCAAAAGCTCTGCCTCCTGGGTTCAAATGATCCTCCTGCCTCAGTCTCTGGAGTAGCTGGGATTACAGGCATGCACCACCACGCCTGGCTAATTTTGTGTTTTTAATAAAGATAGGGTCTCTCCATGTTGGTCAGGCTGGTCTCGAACTCCTGACCTTAGGTGATCTGCCCACCTTAGCCTCCCAAAGTGCTGGGATCACAGGCGTAAGCCACCGCGCCCAGCTCCCTCTGACTCTTTATACCAAATTTCATATTTTAAAAAAGTCAAATAAAACAGTAAAGCCATAATAATGGAAGTAGTCTGAACTGGTTTGTGGTAATATTGCACAACTATGTAAATTGACTAAAACTCATTGAGCTGTAAACTTAAAAATGAGTGACTTTTATTATACATATGTCTCAATAAAGCTGCTTTTAAAAGGAGACCATACCATTACTTGAAAACATAATTTTTAAAAAATAATCTTAGATTGAAAAAAATGTTTATAATAACGACATAGAACTCCAAATCTCTAAAGAAAAGACTGACAGTTTGACTATGAAAAAATAAAAAATTTCAACACAGCGAAAAACGTCCCAAATAAATCAAAAAACAACTGACAAATTAGGAAAGGTGAATTATCTTAATATAGATATATATAAAACTCCTGGAAACCAATGAGGAACACTAAATAAAAATGGGCAAAAAACATGAACAGTTTTCAGGAAAGGAGATGCCAATAGCCCCTCTAAATACGAAGCTATGCTCAATCTCACTTAAGAGAAATTTAAATTAAAATTATGAAATTCAAGTTTTCCCCTAGCCAACTGGCAAATGTGAAAGGTTTGACAGCATAGTGCGTCCACAGGGTGTAAGGAAACTGGCACTCCCAAACATCAATGGCTCCATCAAGCAATTATCCATTCATGAACTGATCCTAAGGATCCCCCCCTTACTTTTATTAAATGACACATGGTCACAGGTACTCCCTATAGCATTGTTTGTAAGAGTAGAAAATTAGAAACATCCTAAATTGTTCAGCGAGAGTGTTGACTGCTGAGTTTCCAGGTGCCGAGGAGGTCAATAAGGACAAAAACCCAAACCAAAACTAACCACTGAGCCCTCATGTACTCTGTGAGCCTATAAGCAAGAGTCAAGACAGGAAGAAGGCACCAGCTCCTGCAGTACTCCGCTTCTCCCCAGGAAGGGGCTCAGATGCAGCCTGTGGATGGCAGGGCAGGATCACTGCAGAGGGGTTGGGGTGTGGGGGATGCTGGGGATGGGCAAGGATTGAGGACTGAGTCAGAGTCAAATGTTTTCAAGCCTCCTCCCCTCCCAAGAAGACCTCAGCAGAGGTGCCTGGGAGGGGCGAGGCCCTTTGACGAGGAAGCCTCCACCTGGAGAGGCCTGGGCTCAGAATGTGCAGGACTCCTGAACTCTAACTCCCCCTGACTGTGCCCCACGTGTGGCGCAGGAAGGACGGCTTTCCCCATGAGGCCTGCAGGTAAAGCCTTTGTAATTGCCTGGGGTGGGGCCTAAAGATCACTGGGAGGGTTCTGGCCTGGAGCCTGTGCCTCCAAGAAAGGAGTGTTGAAGTACGTGATGGCGTATCCATAGAAAATAACACTTGACAGACAGGAAAAAGAAACAGTTCCTAAATATCTTGCTACAGAGCTATTTCCATGTGAAAGAAGCACAGTTCATAACAGGATATATCAAGTCCATAACAATGTAATATACCACCGCTGGTGTTTTTAAAAACAAGACCATTAAAAAAAAAGAATACGCATATATAGGCAAGGACACATAAACAAATATGTGCCCCTTCACATATAGGACACACAAGAAGCTGGTAAAAGTAGTTGCCCATCAGAGTAGGATGCTGGGAGAGAGTAGTCAGAGAGGCCCTTGTGGACAAATGGCCCACAAGTATCTCTACAGATTTACATATGCCTTTTAAATCTGGCCTAGAGTATACTTATTAATAATTCAAAGTCTAATTTGTTTAAAGAAATAGAGTTATCACAGAAGTTACACCTGAACAAATAAATAACTCCAAATCTCACCTGGCCAAGTTTTTATTATTTATTTTTTGAGACAGAGTCTCGCTCTTATTGCCCAGGCTGGAGTGCAGTGGTGCAATCTTGGCTCACTGCAACCTCCGCCTCCCGGGTTCAAGCGATTCTCCTGCCTCGACCTCCTGAATAGCTGGGATTACAGGCGCCTGCCACCACATCCAGCTAATTTTTGTACTTTGAGTAGAGACAGGATTTTGCAATGTTGGCCAGGCTGGTCTCGAACTCCTGACCTCAGGTGATCCACCCGCCTCAGCCTCCCAAAGTGCTGGGATTACAGGCATAAGCCACCGTGCCTGGCCCTGACCAGGTTATTATAACAGATAATTTAATACGTGGTTAACTTCCCCCAGGCAGGGTTAAAGGGTACCTTTCCCCACATCCAAATTTTGGTTCTGAAATTATCTCCATCAATATATTTCAAACAAAGAATTTAAGACAACTGTGATATCTCACAAGTTGATCTATGAATTCTTTTTAGAATCTCAAATGAAAGGCACTATGTAATTATGAAGTATTATCACTGTGATTTATGCACCCAATGTTAGGAAATTCTAAATAACTTGCTTTACTGTGATGATTTTTCTGTCAGTGAGAAATCTTCACCTCACATTCTCATCTCCTGAATGTTAAGTTGATAGATGTTTATTCCAGAGGCATGCTGGAATCTCTATATAATAGGCAAAAAAAAAAAAAAAAAAGAGAGAAAGAAAAGAAATAACTTCTCCAATAGCATGTGAGAAGGACAATTATTTTTGTGTTACAGATAAAATCTGTACTAAAACGATGCAGGTTCTATTTTTTGCTCAAAATATAGAGCAGAAGTTTTTGTTTACTCCTATAATTCTTATTTTATCCCTTCTAGACAACCAGCATAAATCACATATTATATGCTTTGCATCGAAATCTCTCCAATATAAGAAATATAAAGAATCTCTCTGAAAATAAAAATACAGGAACGTTTCTTTGCAGACCCTCCTTGGACTGGGTAGAATCATCATCAAAGAATGAAAGTAGCTGGAGGGAAGAAAAACCTTCAGAAAGAAATCTTACAATGTCTTTTCCATGGTGACATCAAGTTCTGATTTAGGGATGACCAAAGCATCTTTGAACTGATGACCCAGCCTACAACCTTCATTTTGCAGGTGGCAGCAAAGGTCAAATGGCTTGCCCGAGAGTCCCACAGGAAGCAGCTCATGGCCCGAGACACAGCCCTAATCCCTCAGATGGCTCTCCACCTAGATTTGCAGCCTACACCAGGTACTCACTTACTAGCTCATGCACAGGCAGTTTTTGTTTTGTTGTGTTGTGTTTTGTTTTGTTGTCTATACAATGACACATAGGAGAAAGTGTTCATATAAGTTAAGGCTACAAAAATTAAAACTTTCTATTGTTGCCTTTAACACCAACTATCACCCGGAAATTACATGTAAAGTAAAATATCTGCGGCTAATGCTGTGAGCACGACTCCTGGCCTGTCGCTATCTAGAAATGGAGGCAAAATGGGGTAGAGGAGGGGACGAGGTGCATGTACCCATGCTTTGTGTGTGCCTTGTTGAGAGAGGGCTCCAGGGTGAGACTTCCCTGGCTCAAATTCCAGCCTGGCAGCTCCCACCTGCCATGAGCCTGAGCATGTGCCTTGGCCCTCTCTAAGCCCCAGTGTCCTCATCTGTACAGTGGGAATGAAACCTACTTCATGGGGCAAATTCAGGGCAACACGGTGGCATTCCATAAGTATGAGCTTTCTTAAGGCACGCATGTACACGCTGAGCTCTGCTGTCCATGTGAAGAACCACACAAAGCAGGAACACATTGAGTGGACACACTGGGCTTCATCTCTGTCCACGGTTTAAATAAACTTCAGCCAGAATCTCTGGGAGACAGCCTGGCCCTGTCCACCAACCTATGCCCACAGCCTCTCTCCTCCCAGGGCAAACATTAGTGGGGACAAGAGAGAACCCAGGGCAGGCTGGAGTCTACCCCTGTGCCTGACAAGCTCCAATAGGACTACAGCTACATCCCAACAGTGACAGCTGACCAGTTGCCTTCCATGCTGAAAGACAAACCTAAGGGCTTGGAGCACATACGACAGCTCATTGTACTAAATCATGAACACGAAGTTGAAAATGGAAGACTAATCTCATGCTGTGACCTAAAAGAATGTCAGAGAAGTCCGTGCTGAGTTGACTCTGTAGTCCCTCCAAATTCAAGTCCGCTGGAACCGGAGGATGTGACCTTCCTTGGAAATAGGACCTGTGGAGATGTAATTAGTTAAGATTTGGTCAGAGAGAACAAAGGTGGACTCTAAATCCAGTAACTGGTGGCCTTTTAAGAGAAAAAAAGACAGAGACACAGACACGCAGGGAGAACGCCATGGGACACAGGTGCCCAAAGCTGGAGTGATGCATCTATGAACCACAGAACAGCAAGGACTGCCGGTAATCACCAGAGGCTAGGACAGGCATGGAACACATTCTCCCTCAAGGTTTCTGGAAGGAACCAACTTTGCCAACACCTTGCTCAGATTCTAGCCTCAACAACTGTGAGGAAATACATTTCTGTGGTTTAAACCACCCAGCTGTAGTACTTTGTTGTACAGGGAATTAATACAGGATCCACACCGTGAAAGCAAAGGATTCAGAAAGGGACATGGGGCTATTTAGGCTACATTCATATACCTAAGGCACAAAAATGGCTTATTCAGTGGATTAAAGATGGCCACGAATTCTTTGCTCCTCTTGCCCTTGAGGATATGATATGCCTTCTCTTGGATCTGGAAAGTTCTCTGTTCTGCAAGCCATAAAATAAAGTGTGACAGTTTCTAGGCCCAGGTTTTAAGAAACTAGCAACTTCTGCTCTCTATCCCCAGAGCGCTTCTTAAAGTCCTGCATGACCCTGTAAGAATCTGAAGTGGCCACACTGGAATGTCTATGCAGAGAGGCCCTGAGACAACACGAACACAGAGAGATGACCTGCCAGCCCCTGGCTCCTGCCCCCCAGTAATTCCACAGGAAGCCCCAGACACCCAGGAGCAGAGACAAGTGGTCCTGCCACACCCAGACCAAACTGCAGAGTCCTGAGCAAAACAAATGACTGCTGTAGTTTTCAGCTGTTGAGTTTGGAGATGTTTCGTTTTACAGCAATAGATAATCAGGGCAGCTTATGACGCTCAGCCTTTAACATAAAAGTAGAAGCAAAATATGTTACACGTTAAAAAAGGAAACATTAGAGAAAATTTAGATCAAAGCAATAAGAAATGTTAATGGTCCTGGCAGGGGGACAGAGAGGTGGCCAGTTATGGAAACTATGGTATTTAACCTGAAACTAAGAACACCCAAGCATCTAATGGGGGTGGAAAGATGGAAATGACCAAAGTCCCCTGCCTCTGCTGGAAGCCAAACAAGATGGATGACTGGGTTCTAAATGAGGAAGAATTTCTGTTGTAGCTTGACATACTAGAATGAGCCCCTGGGGGTGGCGGGAACCTAACACCCTCTGGAGATAAAACCAAGAATAAGATCACAAAACACAGGCACCAAGCAGGGGTTGAGTGTCACAGAAATGAACTTGGCCAACTTCTCTCTGCATCCACTCACTCAATATCCAAAATACAATATGTTATTGTCTCGAGCCTTAGGGCACTTGTCGGAAGGCTCCTTGTATTAAATTGCCATGAGATAAAAACAGGCAGAACAACCTTTCATGTCACTGAACTATGATAAAAAATAACTTGCCACTTAGCTTCCGACTGCAAAGCTTCAAAGGCATCTAAGACATGAATTTTCTGTGAGCCAGAGAGAGGCAAGACAAGACAGATGTTCAGCAATACTCTAATCGTCAGGAGGAAAGGTTTGAAAGGTATACAGTCAGTCCTGCCCCAGTTGCTGAATCCAGGAGTGACTCTTCCAGGGGTCCCAGTGACTGTGGAGCCCACAGGGTGCAGGTCTACGTGGAGGGACAGTCAGTCCACTGTGGCCTTGCCCTCTGGTGAATTCCTATGACGACTGTAACACCAAGTAACTTTCATGTCAGTTTAAACCAACCACCTAGATTATCAAGCCCCTGGACAAGAGCCAGGCTGCACACATCACTCCATCCACTGCATCATAGACAAGCTCTGGCCTCACAGTGTCTGTGCAAGAACGAAGCCTGCTTGACAGGTGATAGTCAGGCTCCCTTCACTTTCCAGAAACAAGCTCAGGGACCTCAGGGGGACAGACACGTGTAGTAAAACTACACAGGGAAACAAGACAGTCCAGGATGCTTGTGATGGGTAATTTTATGTGTCATCTTAGCTGGGCACAGTGTCCAGATATTTGGTCAAACATTAATCTGGGCCAGGCACAGTAGCTCATGCTGTTACTGGATCTTTAAGGTGTCACTTTTCTTCCTGGAAACATCTGTGGCTGCAGCACCTTGGCCTGAGTTCTTGTCCTGCATCCAGGAAGGAGGAGGTATGCAGACAAGTGAAGGGTGAAATGACAAAGATGAGCTTTACTGAGTGTTACAACAGCTCAGAGGAGACCCGCAGTGGGTGGCTCCTCTCTGTAGGCAGGGCCATCTGTCAGGCGTTCAGTTCTCTGCAGAGAGGAGGCCCGAGACAGGGTGGTTCCTCTCCGCCGGTAGGATGTCTCTGCAGCTCTCAGCAGAGAGAATAGCTCCTCTCTGCAACTGGTTGTTCCGTCATCTCCAGCTATCAGCAGAGAGGTACTCTACTCTGCAGCTAATCATCCCATCCCTCTGCCCGCTGCATCCCCTGGCCATCCTCTCCCTGCTCCGGCTGAGCCCAGGGCTTTTATGGACCTCGGGGAGAGAAAGTGCATGCAATTGGTCCACAGGTGGCCATGGGCGGGCCCAGAAGAGGCACCAGGAGTCCCCACTCTGGTCAGTGGGACTGGCAGCCGGACCCTCAGCCTTCAGACCCTCCCTGACCTAAAGATGGGGCCTTACTGGGGACCCGCCCCCTTCTAGCAGGACCCTCTCTCTCCTGCTGCCATTCAGGGCCCCATGGCTTGGCCCCAAACAGCACTGGGAGAGGAGAGAGGCCAGACAGCAGAGGCAGACATCCTCAAGCCAGTAGGGGGACAGGGGAGGCCCTTCCTTGGCCCCCAAAGATGCAGGCTGCACCAGGGAGCTCCCGTCCCATCAACTTAGAAAGGGCAGGGTTCCTGCTCGTCCCCAGCTCCTGCCTGCTCCATGGAGCTGGAGGCCCAGGATCTGCAGCTGTGGGTCAGGCGGTGGCAGCTGCACTCAGCAGAGCAAATCATGCCGGCTCCCAGCCCCGTCCAAGAGCACAGGGAGGCTTGGATCCACAGCCACAGTTTAGGCAGCTGTGGCCCCACCAAGGAGGGCAGGCTCCTGCCTGCTCGATAGAGCAGGAGGCCTGGGTCTGGACTGCAGTTTGGGCAACGGCAGCGGCACCCAGGGAGCTCCCACTCCACCTCAGAAGGGGCAGGGCTCCCACCAAGCTCCAGGGAGTGTGCAGCCCCAGCCAAGCCTCCCTGCTGCAGCCACTGCCATCAATGCCTGTAATCCCAACACTTTGGGAGGCCAAGTCAGGCAGATTGTTTGAGCTTAGGAGATTGAGACCAGCCTGGGCAACATTACAAAGCTATGTCTCTACAAATAAATACAAAAATTAGGTGGGCATGGTGGTCACGCGCCTGTGGTCCCAGATACTTGAGAGGCTGAGGTAGGAGGATGGCTTGGGCCTGAGAGGTAGAAGTAGCAGTGAGCCAGGATCGTGCCACTGCACTCCAGCCTGGGTGACAGAGGGAGACCCTGTCTCAAAAAACAAAGAAATCACCCTCACATGTTTCCCTGAGGGTGCTTTTTAGATGAGCATAGTATTTATATTGGTGTCCTCTGAATAAAGCAGATTGCCCTCTGTAATGTGGCTGGGCCGCTCCAGTCCACTGAAGGCCTCAATGGAACAAAAGACCGACCTCCTCCTGAGCAAGAAACAATGGTGCTGGCAGTCATCTTCAGACCTGGACTGGAGTATCGGCTCTTCCCTCATCTCCGGCCTGATGGCCCACCCTGCAGATTTACAAGTTGCCAGCTTCCCAAATTCCATGAACCAATTCCTTAAAATAAACTTCTCTCTGTGTGTGCATGCATGCGTATGTATATATATACATGCACACGCACATACACATCCTATTGGTCCCATCTCTCGAAGAACCCTGGCTCGCACAGCGCCATAGCAGTTCTCACGGTCTCCTCTAACCCAGCAGCCCAACAGTCTGTGACTTAGCTGCTTACCCTCTAGCTGCTGGCAGCAATCAACTTCTCCACGAACTGCTTCTCCAGCTCTTGGCCTCTGCTCGCTGTTTTGTTCAGTCTCCGCATGCTCCCCACTCCTACTCCAAAAGGGGCCAATGATCTCTTTCTAACCCAGTGGCCCTCCTGAGTGGACTTCCCACTTGAGACCACCTCAAAGTCCAATGGGCTTCAAGGACAAGGCAGTGACAGCTGGTCTCATCCGCTTTGGTCAGGTTAGAGGAATTACAAAGTACAAAACTCAGTGAACTGGTCATAACGGGCCTCCCCCCACTCCACCACCACCCCCACCGCTTTCTTTAAAAATCACTAGTGAGTAGGGTAGGAGGTGTTCAGAGACTTCTGAGACACTGTCGTGTTACCGGCAGGCACTTTCAGGCAAAATACAGACTCCCACATTCTACCAAGAGCACGGTTGCTAAGATTGCCACTTTCAGGGAAGGACAGATAGGACACATCCACTCAGGGTGCAGGACAAGAGTGGCTCCTCACCTTCACACAGACCTTTGTTAGAGCCGGGGATGCGGCTCCCACATTAAGGGGTGGGATGGACAAGAGAACTTTTTCAGAGGCTCCCCCGCTGATACCTCCCTCTCCCATTCTGGCCTACCCAGGCTGACAAACTAGAAGGGTGACGACGGCAGCTTTGAGGTTCTCCCCTCTCTGAGACCTCAGTTTGACGTGTCTGGGAATCTCTGATCATTGGCTTGAGCACCTGCCTTGTGCTACACTTGGCTGGGCACTTTTACTTCTATCGTTCATCAAGGTAAGCAGTTGCGATATTTCCACTTTACATATGAGAGATGTAATGTGACTTGCCCATGGACTGGAACTGAGGTCACTGCTCTTTCTACTGAAAAGTGCTGTGTTCTGGTGACTCATCCAAGTGAATAAATTCATCAAGTCCTCACAGGGGTACTGCACAGGTTAGGGGCCATGTAGGAGTCAGGGATACAGAGATCAAGAGTCTCAGCCATACTTCCAGGAGGGCGGGACAGCCATGGCCTTGGCAGCCACTGCCACCCCAGCTCCCAGCACAAGAATTGGCACCTGGTGTGATAGTTCGTGGTCAAATTTCCTGGGCCAGAATCAACCACTTCACACACATGTGACTTCTCATGATGGTCTTTTTTGGCCGTATCAACTTGGTGAAGCTACAGTTCCCAGTTACTCAACTAAATATGAACCTAGATGTTTCTGAGAGGTATTTTGTAGATGTGGATAAAGTTCATTATTAGTTGTCTTTAAGTAAGAGAGATTACAGAGATCATCTGGATGGGACAGATTCAGCTGAAAGGTCTAAAGAGCAGAGCCAAGGCTTTCTAAAGGAAGCAATTCCATCTGTAGATGGCCACTTCTGTGTCTGCTCCATGGATCCTGGACCTGCCTGAATAGCCCCCACAATCATATACGCCAATTCCCCCTAATAAATCTCTTAATGTAGATCTCCTAGGGTTGTGTTTCTCTGGTTGAACCCTAGCTAGTACACCTCTCTTTGCCTTAACCTCTTTAGGCCTCAGTTTCTTGTCTTAATCTAGGGAAAACAATAGTATCTACCTCACAGTGTTGACTTGAGGATAGCACAAGTAAAGCATTGAACCCAGGTACCTGGTAAGATCCCAACAAGTATGAAATATTATTATTCATGTAGTAGTAGCTATTATTATTAATAAAGTCATGCCCTTAAGAAAGAAGGTTATGGACTAATGGGGACATTTAAAAATAATAATTATGTCCAGGCACAGTGGCTCACGCCTATAATCCCAGCACTTTGGGAGGCTGAGGCGAGTGGATCATGAGGTCAGGAGTTTGAGATCAGCCTGGCCAATATGGTGAAACCCTGTTTCTACTAAAAATACAAAAATTAGCCAGACGTGGTGACGTGTGTCTGTAGTCCCAACTACTCGGGAAGGTGAAGCAGAAGAATCGCTTAAACCTCGGGGGCGGAGGTTGCAGTGAGCTGAGATCATGCCACTGCACTCCAGTCTGGGAGACAGCGAGACTCCGTCTTGGGGAAAAAAAAAAAAAAATTACAACATAAAGAAATATTTGCTAAAAATATAGATAGGTATAAAGTATACCAAGCACTAGGAGAAGAAGTACCTAAGTGTGCCCAGGCCACAGTGAGAAACCGCTGTAAGTATACAATGCAGTTGGCCCAAGTTCCCCCTTGCATCTGCTTTGGGACCTCAACTCCTAAGAAGATGGTGCTGGGTGAGAAACTCCTTCCTCTCAAAGGCTTTTTAGACCTAATCTATAGAGAAGTATTTCCCAGTGGTTACAATCCTCTTAATGGGAAATCACTCATTTACTCCAATTTTTACTGAGCATCTTTCAAGCGCTAGGTGCTGTGCTAAGGGCTTGGGAATAAACAGGTTAAACCAAAAACACCTTTAGATGGAGGAAGACAAGGGGTCAGACAATAAACAGGTAAACAAATGCCTAATTTCCAAGTGTAATATGTAAATGAACAAAAAGAGCCTGGTGAGAGAGTAAACTGAGGGTTTATTCTCCCACCTCCCACACCCCACCCAGCCATGCCGTGCTCCCCACAGGCTGAGATCACAGCTGAGCATTCTCCTCCCAGGGCAGCAGTTGGACAATGAGCTGAGGATGGGTGGGGGACATTATCTCACGTTGGGCTTTTGTTGTTGTTCACCTGAGATGCCGTCAGTGGACAACCAAATCCAATGACTCTCAAAGGACCCCATGGTGTTCCACAGACCACACAAATGTTTGCTTCAGAGTTCACAGATGCAGACAGAGGCTGATAAGGGATTGTACAGGTGGTCATAAATTCTCATTCTCACTATTCCAGCCAACCTGCTTCACTATCAACAAATGCCCCTTTTACCTTCTAAAGTAAATCTGCTCTCATCAAACACCAACTCCACCTGCTCTTACACAGTAAGTATCTAATATTTTTACTCACAAACAACTCACTCTATTGCTTTAAAAAATTTGGAAACTGCTGCTATTAACTAATTCCACATTAACATTTTTTGAAAACTGAAGTTTGAAACTGACTTATTTTCAGAGATGGCAAATTGCCACTAAAAATACATTTTATGGTTACTTGTCATCATCTATCCAAAAAGTACACAGGAAAATTAATTTAGGACTTTTGAAAAAATAATCATTCTGTTCACACAAAGGGTAAATTCACTTTGTACCCTAAATGTGGTTTCCCTGGTGATGGCCCGTATTCAATGCTGCCAGTACAGATCACTACCTTAAAATTGATCAGCTAATAAAATTTGTTAGGGTGACCGTTCACAGTTACTGCTTCCATAACAGAGGCTGTACACGAATTTCTAACCAGGTATTTACTGAATCCATGTGAACCAAGATCACACCAAATCATCCTAAAAGGAGAGGATACTGAGTTAATATCCATTTATAAAGACAGCAACTTCATTAAAGGGTCTTCCCTATGTGTGTGTAGTCAGTAAATATAACATTGCAATTACATGAAGAAACATATAAATTCTCATAGGTGAGATGACATAAACACACATCTCCCTCCACATATCAGACTCTGTAAAAGGTTTCTTTAAAATCATATTAAATTACGCAGCCTCAACCCAGTTAATCTACCCAGTAAACCAATGCAGCACACAGCTTTCTTCTTTGTCAGATGACTGTGTGCCTGGAAGCAAAAGTAAACAATGAAAAAAGTTTCAAAGAAGGATAATTCCTATTTGTTTCTAAATTTTCACTGCTCAACTAAATCTATATTTGTGCTTCACACACACACAGTATTCAACAGCACCACCTTTTCCCTCATCATGCTGTGAATCCAAAGCCTCCCTACTGAATTAAGTGTGGTTTTTTAAGTCTCAAATATCACAACTGAAAAAAAGTATTCAGTAAAAACATGTATTAGGGTTGTATTTCTTCAGAAAACATCTAGCAAGGAAGAATTTTATTAAAATTACATTGTACTTCTACCAATGGAACTTGTGTCTATTTAAGTAAGTGTGAGCCACATTAAAAACTATTGTAATAACTAGACATACAAAAGTTAAAGGCCAGGTGCAATGGCTCACCCCTGTAATCCCAGCACTTCGGGAGGCCAAAGCAGGAGAATCGCTTGAGGCCAGGAGTTCAACACCAGCCTGGACAACATAGCAAGATCCCATATTTAGAAAAAACTTTTTAAAAAATTAGCCAGGTATAGTGGCATGTGCCTATACTCCTACTCAGGAGGTTAAGGCAGGAGGATTGCTTAAGCCTAGGAGTTAGAGGGTGCAATGAGTCATGATTGATCTACTATACTCCAGCCTGCAACAGAGTGAGACCCCCAACTCAAAAAAAAAAGAAGAAAGTTAAAATAGAAAAAATATACAATACAATAAATACCATACATTTCAATCATCACATGCTTAAATAACTGAGGGGATCAAATTAATTTTAAAAAATATACTAGATTCCATTTATAAAACAATTCAAGTGGCACATTAAGAGGCTTATACCATCATCACTTTTCCCCACAGTCACATAGTCATCTAGATGTACACTCACCCAATGCTATCAGTCAGAGAAGATTAAATGAGTACCTGACAACCCTCAACCAACTGCCAGGTAGCTGACATATAGTTACCTAAGCAACCCTTGAATACCTCCATATGCCATTTTAAAGGAGCCCTAACAGCTAGAGAATGAGTCCTTAATTCAATTTGTTCATCAGTATGCCTAGTGATTGTGCTAGGGCTGAAAGATGCAAAGATGAATAAGACGTGACCTTTAACATAGATATCTGTGGTCTGGCACATAGAAGGTGCTCAATTAATACCTGCAGAACGAAGGTAGGAGTGGGTGAGTAAGCAAGCTCACAGTTTAGGGCAGTGCTATCCAAGAGAAACATAAGCCAAGCCACAAATGTGAGACATGTACATAACTTTACGTTTTCTAGTAGGCAAATTTAAAAGGTAGAAAGACCTTCTCCCAACCTGTCCACAGCCCATGCAGGGGGCAATAAATAATAAATAGGTAAAAAGAAATAGGTAGAATAAATTCTAAAATATTTTATTGAATTGAATGGATATATTATGATTTCCTTAGTATGTATTAAAAATTATGACATGTTTTACCTTGTTTTGTACTAAGTCTTTGAAATCTAGAGTGCATTTTATATTACAGCACATCTCCATTCATACTGTGCACATTTCAAGAACTCATTTTGACTAGCCCCTTTTTAATGTAGTGTGTGTGCATGTGTGTGTGTATGATGGGGTTTGCCTCTATCACCCAGGCTGGAGTGCAGTGGTATGATCTTGACTCAGTGCAGCTTCCGCCTCCCAGGCTCAAAGGATTCTCCCACCTCAGTCTCCCAAATAGCTGGGACCACAGGTGCATGCCACCACACCCAGCTACTTTCATGCATTTTTGGTAGAGATGGGATTTCATTAAGACGATCCTGTTGCCCAGGCTTGTCTTAAAACTCCTGAGCTCAGGCGATCCTCTCGCCTCGGCCTCCCAATCCTCAGCTGGCATTACAGGCATGAGCCACCACGCCCTGCCCCTTTTTTTAATTCTATAAAGACACCGTGGTCAATGAAAGCAGTTGGGCCTGAAGAAACAGGAAATGACGACAGCTTGAACATATGGAAGGGATAAATGGATGCAGGAAGAGCTCATGGGACCACCTTGACAGTTGCTGTAGTTGCAGGTTGGCCAATTTGAGATCTAGTACTGCCATCCACTGTCTTTGCAATTTAATCTAAATTGTGCTTAAGTGCCTTGACATGAGTCTCTATTGTTACAGTGTTCTGTTGAGTCATGGTCAGGGCATCATAAACAGTCTCTGATCCAAAAAATGGTCCAAATCGTTCTTCAACGCACTGAAGGATCACTTTTTGCTGACCGATGGTTGCTACAAGAGCATTGGAAATGATTGCAAGGTTTGGTATGTACGGTTTGATATAATCAAGGGCAAGATCAGATCTCAAGGTGATGCCTTGGACTAGGTTCTCCATCGACAGACCTGCCATCTTCGTTGGTTTGGACGCAGAGTGTGTGATCATACATCTGTGCTCTGGCCACTGTCCACCAAAGCCTTCACATCACTCACCTATCAATGCTTTCTCTTGCTTTGGAAGTGCCGTCTGTCTGCGCTTCTCCTCCTCGGCTGTTTCTTGGTTCTTCCTTGCTTGCCAGTGGATATCTTGCAGTGGCAGGCATATCATCCCATCTCACTCGATAAAACCTCCTGCATCACCATCGTAGATCTTAAGTCTTCTGGTACACTCAACTTTTCCTAGTGGAGCCAAGATATGAATGTTTCCACATCAAGTAAAGATATGGAACATTTCTATTTTGGCAGAAAGTTCTGTTGAGCAGTGGGCCTCCCAACAGAGGAGGTCCTGAGTCCCCAGTGAGGACAAGAAGGGGCACTGAGGGTTGGGAGATGGAGGAGCACACACTGCAGGAAGCTGGGCTTGTGGGCCACCCAGGAGAGTTTGACCTTTATCCTATGGACAGTGGGGAATCCAAAAGGTTTGGGCTTTTGTTTGTTTCAATAGCAGAAAGGTGACATGATAAAATGTTTCCATTCAGGAAGGTGGTTTTCTGGAGATAGAGCAAGGCATGAACTAAAAGAGTGACTGACAGTGGCAAGGGAGGAGACAAATTGGAAACACAGATGCACAGGCCAGAATCAATCCACGAGGAAGTCTCTTCCGGTCCAAGATTTTTTTTTTTTCTTTTGAGAAAGAGTCTTGCGCAGTCGTCTAGGGTGGATTGCAGTGGCACAATCATTGCTCATTGCAACTTCAAACACCTGGGCTCAAGCAATCCTCCCACTTCAGCCTCCTGACTGGTTGGGACTACAGGCACGAGCCACCACACCCAGCAAATCTGTAAATTTTTTTTGAAATGGAGTCTGTGTGGCCAGGGCTGGTCTTGAACTCCTGGACTCAAGCAATCCTCCTACCTCGCCTCCCAAAGTGCTGGAATTATAGGCGTGATTCACTGCACCCAGCCCCCTAAGACTTCTTATTCAATGCAATAAATGACTCTTTATTTGAGATTATATTCCTTTGGGGACATCGAGACGTTTTTATGAGATAGTGGAAAGCAGAGATTATGACTATTTTCAAAATGTCCTTTCTGGGTAAATTTTAAAATAGCAATACTATGTTGCTCCTAAAATTCTATTTCTAAAACTTCGTTTGCAAGGAAAATCCAAAATTCTGGGAACCACTGTTTTAAACAACTTCTGGAGCTTATTGACTATAGGGTCCAATGTATATACATTATTCTGTACACTTATTTTCCTACTCATTTTATGCATACATGTCCATGTAGTAATAATACTGACATGATTCTTATCTTAAATTACTACAGAGTAACTAAGAATCTAAAATGTATTATTGTTTAGTCATTCCCTTAATGTCTTGTATTGAATCTATGCCTTTATTAGTATGAATAGCTTTATCCAAATTAATTTTCTTCCTCCTAGTCCCAGTTCCATAAATTGTTTCCTCAGGTATGATTCCCAGCAGGAAATGTATGGGTCACTGGCAATGCAGTTTGTTTTATGTTTCATTCTTATTATACATCACCAGATTGCAGCAAAAAGACAATCTGCAGCACAGTCAACATTTCTTACTACCCCAACCAATAATGGGCTAGAATTAGTTCTGATGATTTCACAAACAGTTGCCTTAATTTTCATTTCTTGAATTGCTAAAGAGAATATATCTGTTCCTCATGATGACCGTCTCTGAAATTCCCTATACTGATCTCTCCTAACCACTTCCTGAGGAGATGCTGGGTTCCAACCTTTGGTATCTGAATTCTTTATATTTTGGATAACCATTTAATCTTTCAAACTGTCCCATTATTTTCACCAATGCTGTAGCATTCCATTTACTATTTACTCTATTGCCTTTGGCTGGGCTATTTCTCTTTTATTCTCCTGATATTCTGGCACATCTGTCTTGTGTATGATGATTTTCTCCATTGCTTCTGTGGTCGTAAGTTTATCTTCCCTGAACAGCTGGGTTAAAAATGCTATTCCATTTTCTTCTAGCTATTTTATAGATAAATACAGTGGAACCTTAAAGCAGTGACCTTTATGCTCTGAAATTAATAACTGCGGAACTTTCTAGTATGAGTGCAATTTGCTCGGATAGTTCCCAAGGTGGACCTGGCCACATCACAAAATGACAAATGCCACAGAACAGCTACCCATCTCCCATCAGGAGTGAAGGTGGACACAGTGTCTGAGGACTGAAACTTTAAACTCTTCCTAAAGGGACTCGGCACCCTAAAGTTCTCTCCATTACCAGTGTTGGCACTTATATGTCAACAATCTTACTTAAATTTTGAGTAATAATGGTTATCAATATACAAAAAGCAAGAACCTGAAGAAATATACCATCACCCAAGAGTACAAAAACCAAACCAAATGGCTATAGAGGCATTTCACCTACTTTTTCTTTTTCCTTTTTGAGATGGGGTCTTGCTGTGTTGCCCAGGCTGGTTTTGAACTCCTGGCCTCAAGCAATCCTCTTGCCTCAGCTTCCCAAGTAGATGGAATTACAGGTGCATGCCACCGGACCTGGTTTCACCTAATTATTTTTCATATCATGAAACTCTGGGAAATTTCAATAGCTTTCCCCAATAGATAGACAACAGAGAAAAAACAATATAAAGGGAAAAAAAGCATACATGTATTCATTTACAAAATTTAGATCACTCTGTATAGATTTTTACGTATCTACATCTGTAATATACAGGGGAAAAAACCCAAAAGTAAATTCATTGAAAGATTAACAGTGGTTACCTGTAGGGAGGTAGAATTATAGGTAATTTTAATTTTCTTAATACATTTTTTGCAATATAAACTTGCATTATAGACTTTATATAAATTAAACTTCTTTGTACAACCACACACAAAAGCCATAGTTCTATTCTTTTAAAAAATTGAATTCTTTTTAAATGAAGGTAGAAAAGATTCTGTGGAATCAAATGCTAATTAATCATGCTAAAGTACCTCAACCTTTATTTAGGTCACTGCTCAATACACACAAGTCCTAAGAAAAAAAATTTTTTTCATACATACAGGCTTATCATTTTTAACAGTAAGTCTACAGAGATTCATTATAATACAGTAAAGAAAATTATCAAAATACCATAAACTTTCACCTGCCTTTGTTCAAGGTTACGGTTTCAAATGACTCATAAACTAATCTGCAATGAGGTCTATATAAAAGTGAAACGATGGTATCATAGTTAAGTGTTGTATCATTTTATCACTGCCAGTTAATGTAACGGTATTTATCTAACAGGAACTTTTTATAAAACTTAACTATTCTTTAAAATACTCTAGCAGGAAAAATAAAGTGGTGGGGGAATTAAAAATAGATAAAACAAGAACAACGGAAAATTTAAATTGTTAAAGTAAGGTGATGGATATAGGGTTGCATTACTATTCTATTTTGCATATATTTGAATATTTTCCATTATACGATGTTTTGAAAAGGTGCTAAGAAAAATAAAAAGAAATATAAACCTGTGCACAATCATTCATCATATCAACTAATGTAACACAATTAAGCTAATAGCCACTTTTTCTTTTTCTTTTTTCTGAGACACAGCCTCGCTCTGCTGCCCAGGCTGGAGTGCAGTGGGGCTATCTCGGCTCACTGCAGCCTCTGGCTCCTCAGTTCAAGCGATTATCCTGCCTCAGCCTCTTAAGTAGCTGGGACTACAGTCACGTGCCACCATGCCCAGTTAATTTTTGTGTTATTAGTAGAGATGGTGTTTCACCATGTTGGCCAGGCTGGTCTCGAACTCCTGACCTCAAGTGATCCACCCACCTTGGCCTCCCAAAGTGCTGGGATTACAGGCATGGGCCACCAGGCCCGGCCCACTTTTTTCCTTTTTAACACATCAGGATGACTATTTCAAAGTAAGCATTCTACCTGAAAATTCCAGTAGAATTCTGACTCTGTACTTTTTCTTTATTAGGCAAGACAGAGTATATACATGTAAAATCTTTCAAGAAAAAAATGTGTCTTTCGTATGCATCTACAGATTTGACTCTGATTTTAGACTGTCCCTCCTGGGCCAGATTCAGAACCAAGATAGTCAGCTATCAGAGCACTACACCTGGCTTGTGACATTTAAAAACTAAAGCAAGATGCATGCTAATTCAAGCAGCAGCAAGACTCTAGTCTAGGAGTCTCATTCTGTGTGACACAGAGGAAGAGCCCTGCCACTTTCTCTAAGAGGAAAGGAAACTGGTCTGTACCCAAGTAAGTTGCAGAGCAAAAAAATCTCAGCACTCAAAGGAAGTAGGCAACCAAAACCAACATCATTTATTTGAGAGTCTGTTCTCTATAACAGCTGCAGAGGATGACAGGGATACTAGGGATGTGGGATCCCCAAACTGATGACTTCCCAGTGCATCAAAAGCAAAATTTAAACGGAACCTCATGTCACTTTTATAAGGCACAATTAAAGAGTTTTCATTATCACAAATGATCCTCTTATTTCCCCAGAGAAGGCTGGCAAAGCCTGTTTTATTTCCATTTTACAGGTATAGAAACAGAGGTTTGGAGCTGTTAAAAGAGATGCTCTTAAACAACAGTCTTCTGACTTCAAGGACAGTATTCTTTTCACTACCCAACACCCCCCGTGGAGTGTGTCTATGAAGGGAAGGAGGAGAGGAGAGAAAAAGTGAAGCAGGGCAGAAAATGGGGGGAATCTGCGTTGTGTCCGACACTTCCTGAGTTTCAAAACACCCAGAGCTATTTTCTTATTATCCATGGAGTTGGGCCTAGTCTTTGCTACAAGCGTGGATTTAACTGTACTTCCATTTACATCCATATTTTTGTACGCTTGCTTTCTCCGCTTTCTGAATTCTGAGAGAAGTCTCCTAACAATTCGCTTAACCTAAGAAGAAACAGGAACAATTAACTTTTTTTAAACCAGGAGGGACTGTCCTAGCGGTGTAGCTGGGAGGTTTGCTGCTGGTCCTCTCTCCACAAATCAAGACGGCGCAAAGGACGAGGAGTCGGCAGAGCCCCTGTCACAGCCCCCACCTCCCCGGGGCTGCTTAACCTAGTAGGAGAGCAAAGCCTACCTCTCTGACTTCGTGAAGCTGGCCGGAATACTGACTCTTGGCTCTTCGGGCGGCTGCAGGCGACTTGTGATGCGTGATTGTGACAACACCGGGGGCCCCCACACTGAGGTGTCTCTGGCTACAGGGAGACGCAGAATTGGGTGTTCCATGTGGGAGCAAAGTGAGACTTCGGCTTCGGGAGCCCGGAGCACTCTAGAATAAGCAACAGGTGTCAAAACTCAACAACTGACCTGCAGAACACAACTAAGTGTTGGCTTCTATTCATTTTGGACCTCTTCATCTTTCCCCCACATCTCTTTAGGGAGATGAAGGTACGGGGGAGGTATAACAACACTGCATGCCCAAATCCCACAGATACTCACTGAACTGCCCTTCTGGTTTCATCTCCAATTGTGCTTCCTGTCCTACATGATGGCCATGAACAGCTATTCAAAATCCTGCCCCCCAGCCTCCCCGACCCACACGCCATGGACGCTCATAGAGCTCTGCCTCTCTACCTATTATTTCCTCTTCCCAGAATGCCCTTCCTCCGTGGCTGGTGCTGAACCTTGAAACTCAGCATGGTGTTCCCTGCTCTGTGAAGCATTTCCCTGGCTTTCTCAGCCTCTCTGCTGCTCTTATTCCACTGCATCCAGATTTCATTGATTGTCCAGTTACTTTCTTAAGAGATGCTTTCATGCTCAACTTCATATCCCCAAGGTCTGGCATATCACAATTGTTTAATTTATTAAGTGCTTAATAATGTCGGCTGTATGCATGAACTAAGCTGTCCACCAATTATTCCTCATTTGTTAGTCCAGTGTTTACATTTCATCCTGTGGTAATATATAATCCAAATTACAATCTAGTTGATGATAAAGATGGCATCTCAACTTAGTGGAGATGGGTTTTTCAGTAAATGTTGGGATAACTGGGAAGCCATCTAAATAACAAAGCTGGATTCATCTCTCAGATCACAGACTTCGAATGGATCAAAGATTTAAGAAAAACTAACAGTACTAGAAGAAAACTTGTAACCATGGGATAGGAAAGGCCTAACACTTTGAAATCCCAAAGCTATACCAGAAAAGCTTAGCTGAGTGCGATGGCTCACGCCTGTAATCCCAGCACTTTGGGAGGCCAAGGCAGGTGGATCACCTGAGGTCAGGAGTTCGAGAGCAGCCTGACCAACATGGAGAAACCCCGTCTCTACTAAAAATACAAAATTAGCCAGGCGTGGTGGCACATGCCTGTAATCCCAGCTACTCAGGAGGCTGAGGCAGGAGAATCGCTTGAACCCGGGAGGCGGAGGTTGCTGTGAGCCGAGATCACGCCATTACACTCCAGCCTGGGCAACAAGAGCAAAACTCCGTCTCAAAAAAAAGAAAAGAACAGAAAAAAGAAAATCTTGATAAATTTGATTACCTAAAAACTGGAAACTTCTGCAAAGGAAACAAATAGACCAACAAAATACCCCACTACGACCACCAACAAAGCCAACCTATAAACTAGGAAAATTGTAGAGCTGGAAATAATTATTAAAATGGGCCAAGGTATGAAGACAGCTTACAAAAAAAGAAATATAAAGGACTTTTAACACATAGGAAAATATGTTCAACTGTACTCAGAAGATAAATGTAAATTCAAACTACTTTAGATAACCATCTTTCACCCATCAGATTGGCAAAAATTCAGAAGTCTGAGTACACAATCTGTCAACAGGGCCACAGAGAAACAAGTTTGTGGAAGTCAAAAAGATGGCAAAACCCTGAGAACAGCAATCAGCAGACCCGTCACAGATACAAACATATCTCCCCTGGCTCCAGCAATCCTGTCTGGGAATGTATCCTCCAGACATACCTGCAGCCAGGTGAAATGCTGTATGTCCCTGTTAGTCACCGCAGCACTATGTTTGATGGCAAAGGACAGAAAACAATCCAAATGTCCGTCAGCATGGGACGGGTTAAATAAATTATGGTACATCTATGTAATGGAATACTACCAAGCTATAAAACAATAATGAAAGAGGTTTCTACGAATTGATCTGGAAATATCTCTCAGCTAGATAGTTAAGTGAAGGAAGGCACATAATTGTTCTATAGTATGCAAAGTATAGCTTTTCCAACATGAGGTACATAAGTATTTTTGTTATTTAACTTGTTGAAAATTATTTGCTTAAAACAAACCTACTGCGGAAGGATACATATAAAACTATTAAGTGGCTGTTTATTTGTGCAGAAGCAGGGAATGAGAGGATAGAAACAGAAGAGGGGAGATTTTTTCACTGTATACTTTTTATATTCTTCCACTTTGAACTATATGAATGTATTCCCTATTGAAAACATTTTAATTCTGCATAAACTTTACATTCCAATTGTTCCTATACTTCATCTCAGCTTGAGAAAAGGCAGGTTAGATAATGTAGAAATCATCTAGCTCCTACAGTTCAAAGATTTACTGAATACCTACTATGTGCCTAGGAAAATATATACTGTGTAGTGTCAGGAAGAAAACAAAATGTATGAGACATAGATACCTATAATATTGCTGGGGATGTAAGATGCAAATATACAGACGGAGGGAAACATACACAGATGCACACTTACAAGATGGTGCATAACAGGGGCTAATTTGGCAATACAGCCAGAAAATGTCAAAGAAGTGAGCTCATCTTGTCACGGCAGGATGTTCCAAGGGTGATGGGCCTGAAGCCTGAGTAGGCTTTGGGAAGCTAGACAGGCAAGGCAGCACACGACATAGCAACTCAACAGTCTGGATACCAAGGTAGTCTTAGCCTCAGGCCTCAGCTAACAAGCACAGCTCTAAACACTGTTAAACATTAATGATTCATCATTCTACAGATCACCAGGGGATGGAGGAGTGGGGTGAGAGCCAGGGTAGAAATCAGAGTTTTGGTTCACCGTGAAATACCGCAGATTGTAAAGATTCTCTGGCTTTGACTTGGACATAATGAATTAGAATGCAGATAAAGATAGGAAATAACCATATGTTAGGTAATTGGAGAAATGTGTGGTCTAAGAACTATATATATCGTGATCAAAATGAGCTATAATAATCACCTACTTTCAGCTTCAATCTTTTCACTTGGAGAGTAGAGGGAGAAAGAGGACATTTCTTTAATAACAGTAAATTTGCCTAAGTATTAACAGTCCACTGAAATATATTTTGCCTGTCAGCGAGGCTTATTCCAGTCCAGGAAAAGGCAGATTTTTTTCCCTGGGCTTTGAAACCAGACACATAAGTTTCATTCTTCATACACACACCTCTATCCCCACTTCTCCCCTACCAAACCCCTGTTCTTGCCACGTGATCTGGGGTGAGTTATTTAAGCTTTCTCATTAAGCATCAATTTCCTAATCTTTAAAAAGAGAAATAATAACATTGACCCTTAAACATCATCATGAAACTTAAATTAGATTATGCATATAAAATGCTTAGCACAGTGCCTGACATGCAGAAGCTGCATGGACAACGTTTGTTTCTTAATATCACTGAAAACTTGAACAATGAAAACCTTATGGATTTTTAAAATGTTAAGAAGTTGCTTAGCACAAAATCATAAGCAGTTGCTGAGTCGCTGACCTTCTTATTTTCTATAGCGTCAGACTGGTCAGAAGCCCAAAACGTAATTAAATAATTACAGGGTCAGCCATTAAATATCAAGATTGTAGGGAAAACACACACACACACACACACACACATCTAATTCTGAGTAGAAATGAGGACTCATCAGAAATCAGAGAGGAAGACAGCTCTGGCAATAGACACCTTTGCCTGTAGCAGTATCACCATGAATGGCAATAAATCAAGAAATTCACCCAAGAGCAAAATTATTCCATGGTGAATGTCTAACCCCATGATCATTATTTAATGGTTGGCTGTCATCTGAATTTACAAGCAGTAAATCTGAGTCAAAAACTCTTTAATTTTCCATTAACTGGGGATTCTCACAGTGTAATTCACATCCATGCCTCCTTTCACGATAAACATGAACAAAAAAGTCTTACCCTTGGTAAATCCCACAGGTAACCAGTCATTACAAGGACAAGTGAGAAAGGCAGCAAATTGCAGCCACTATAAACGAGCAGGCTGTGTTTCCACAAGGCAGCCTGTCTACAATCTCCAGGTTTTGTTTCAAAATTATGCTTGCATGTCATAAAAGCCTATCTTCGCTATTAATTTAAAATATTAACAGAGTCTGAGAAACAACATGGCAGGTTTTTGTTCCAAATATTTACTTCAATGGGGGTGACTAGAAACACCAAGTGTGCCATCTGTGGGAAATTCTGAGTCAAGAGCAAGTTTCTTCATCCTTTGCTTAGGAGAATTATCCCTCACACAGCCATAGGTGCTCATCTGGCTACTCCTTATGTCCCCTCGCTTTGTAAGCACCTGACTGATGATGGGGTGACAGCAAAAAAGAGTGTGGGAGCGGGTGAGACCAAGTGCTAATGCTCACAGCCTGTCCAGGCATCTGCACACAATCACACGGGCCTCTTGGTCTTTCCCTACATTCTCATTGAATGATTCCTAAATTTCCCAAGTTTGCAAAGAGAAGACAAAACACACATACTCTTTGTATCTACTGGCCAAAACCGCCATTTAGGAAAGGCATTCTTGGAAAAGGAGAGGAATCATTAGAAAGAATCTGTCCAACCAAGGTAAACGGGCAACAAGCCTGGGAGATAGAAGCCAAGTGCGAGAAAGCTTAGAGCGAGAAGCACTGGACCATCTACAGGCCCAGTACCAATCCAGCACTATGGACAATGTGGGGAGTGGTTAAGAGCACACTTTCTCAAGTCAACTGCCTGAGTTCAAATCTGGGCTCCACCACTTGCAAACTGTGTAACCTAGAAAATGTAGGTATCTTCCTTTCTAAAGTTTAATATTACCTACTTCATTGGGTTGTTGGAGAAAGATATGAGAAGAGACACATAAAGCATGTGTCATAAAGTATGCAATAAATACCATCATTAATAAATAAAATGAGGTCTTCAAGCCTCATTATAGGTGAATGGCTGTTAAGTAGTCCCTGACTGAACTATATGGCCATTTTGGTCCTTGGTATCTTAAGTAGTCACAGTCTTAAGGCTTCCTTAACTTTAAAAGATAGTCATCCTAATTACTAAAAAACCACTTGCTTCAGAGGAAAAAAATGCACTTAAAATATGATTTCACATTTTCAGAAACCCACCTGTTATAGAAAGCAAAGTTCCCTATAAATTAATCCAATCTACATGGTTTACCAAAAAGAAATAATTAGTTTAAATAATGGAAAGTTTCCCTTAATACTTGCAATAAACAAAGTTCCAAATAGAAAAGATCAGCTGGTCCTAAAAACCTCTTAAGACATGTATCAAAAGTTTGTAATTGCTGAACTAGCATTAAAAGAAGGCAAGGGAGGAAAGGGGGTATAAGATCTCAAATAGACATTTGAGACAACCACTTCTACTGTAGAAAATTTTTCTGATGTGAAAAATTTCTGAGCACCAACTAATTGTAACAACATTCAAATGACATTTACTTTGAAACATATTTTCCTCACTTCCTTGAATTCCTTCATAGCAAGGAGGAAAACAAGATACTATATTTCGGAAAAAAATAGCCCAAGGGAAACAGAAAAATCCAACAAGTCTGGAAATATATTTTGAAGAACAAATTTAACCAACTAAAATCATTGGATTGTATTTCTTCTATTCCTCTAAAAAAATTGTGCCATATCTAAATATGTGAAAGCTAAGGATAAAAATCCTTTTCCTCTAAAAGCAAATATACTTCAAAATCAACAAAAAGAAACAGCATAACAATTTTTAAAATAGTATATTAAAATTAGTTGGAATTTCACTTTCCTGACAGTCAACATCTGAATAAAATGTGAACCGTTTCTTAAATGAATCTATTCCAGTATTTTGCTTAATAGCTTCATATTGACCTAATTTGCATTGCTTTGTTTTTGTTTTTTAGTTGTCTATTCTTTCAAGCTTAAACAGACCTAAAGTAGAATTAAAACTGGGAAATTTTACAAGTTCATTTCCATGATTAGCTTTTCAAATTTGTTCTAGCTCTCTCTACTTTTCCAAATTCCTGTTTTCATCCAGAAATACAGTTTCAATATTAAGTAACCAGGCATAGAAAATTTCTTCCTCAAATTTCATCTTCAAATCTTTAATATATCTTAAACATTTTTCACTAACTTTATACCAATACCCTCTCAAATGGCAATATAAATGCATGCAAATGTGTGCAAATGAAAAATTGTGGTTCTTCCAGAGACGACATCTCTAGCCTGCTTCTAAACACTGTCCTGAATCTATGAGTATGCATGCAAATGCCAGATTTCTGAAAAACTGTCACAAGCAAATGCATATATTTCATTTCCTACAAATAGTGAGAAACAAAACTTGACATTTTTCGCTTTTTTCCCCCCATCATTTTCAACTCCTCCATCCCCCAATCATCTAACCCCCCACCTCCACCCTCCCCACTCCCTTGCCAATAAATCCTGCTGATTCTTCTTTAACAGTTAATTCAACTGCTCTAGAATCCCTAGTCAATCTCCAGGGCAAACTTGAAGGTCCCAACTCAACTGAAAGCACTGTCCTTGTGCATTTGACCACCCTTATCGCACACCACCCTTCTCTCGCCACTTCCCACAGATCCACCCAGAAGTGTCAAGTGTGATTTCAAAACCTTCCACCTTCTTCGCTTTGCATCCTCCATCCACACCATTTGCTTGGGGGCCTTGCAATTCCAAGTACCAAGACTCCTTTTGGATGCTTTATTCTGAAAATATGAAAGACTCTCTTTCTGCTGACGAAGCTCAATTCTCGCTGCATTTCTCATGCTTTGGAACTATGCAATTTTAGAGCTAGATGGAATCTCAGACATAATTCTAGTCTAGTCCTTTCCCTTTATAGATCTAAAGTCTACAGCTCCCAAAAGGTAAATGAATCATACAAAACTCGGACCCAAATTATAAATCTCATCCAAGACTCAACTCAGAAAACACCTGATTAGAGATTCAGCCCCTCCAGCTGGGCCTTCACAATTAAAGAAGGACCTCATCATCCAAAATAGTATCTAACACAGGGCAGACTTTAAAATAGTTGCTAGAAAGGAAGAAAGCTGACAACTGTTCCACATTTTTATCTTTATTCTTACCCAAAACTTCAACTTAACCACTTATCATCATCAAAATAAACACACAACACTCCTTTGAAAGTAGGGCAATTGTGGGCTATATTCCTAGAATTACAGATCCCCAAAGAAAATAATTTTATTTTATATATATATAGTAACATAACACAGAGACCGTTAAATGCTGAATTGCCATTTTAATAGAGAAAAAATCTGAAAACAAGGAATAAAAAGAAATTTTCTTAATTAGGCTACAAACCAAAAAATTACAGTAACCATCATATTTAAAGCATATTTAATTTTTTAAAAATTAGCTTCATTCCTTTTAATATTAGAAACAAGAATTCCACTACCACTGTTTACTGGAAGCACTAGTCAACAAAATAGGACTAGAAAACAATCACTGTAGATGTGACTGTTTTATTTTAAAACCAAAAAAAAAGAGTTTCACAATGTTGTCAGATATATGATGAATTTAGAAAAACCAATAGCATTCCTTCATATCAACGATAACCAATCAGAAAATAGAAAATAAGATATCATTCACAATAGCAATAAAAACTATGATGTACAAGTATTAACCAAACAGGGAGTATATGAGACCTTTACTTTATAGAGAAAAAAAAATTAATCCATGAAAAGAAATCAATGCAGAATTGAGAAGATGGAAATACACATATCAGGTAAATGGATGGGACAACTTAATGTTGTAAAGATGTCAGTTCTCCCCAATTTGCTTTACAATTATTGTAATAAAAATTCCAGCAGGATTTTTTGAGCAACTCAACAAATTTATTCTAATATGTAAATAGAAGAATAAAGTTTCATGAAAGGTCAAGTTAATTTTGAAAAGAAGAGCAAAAGGGAAGAACTCACCCAACCAGATACAAATATTAACAAAGCTACAATGGAAATACACACACATACAAACACATACATATATGTACATATTACGGTCTAAATATTTGTGTCCCCTCCCCGGTAAAAAAAAGCTCATATATTGTGGCCGGGCGCGGTGGCTCAAGCCTGTAATCCCAGCACTTTGGAAGGCCAAAGCGGGTGGATCATGAGGTCAGGAGATTGAGACCATCCTGGCTAACACGGTGAAACCCCATCTCTACTAAAAATACAAAAAAATTAGCCAGGCGTGGTGGCGGGCGCCTGTAGTCCCAGCTACTCGGGAGGCTGAGACAGGAGAATGGCGTGAACCCAGGAGGCAGAGCTTACAGTGAGCCGAGATTGTGCCACTGCACTCCAGCCTGGGCGACAGAGTGAGACTCCATAAAAAACAAAAAAACAAAAAAACAAAAAAAAACCTCATATATCATATATTGAAATTCTAACCCCAAAGTGATGCTATTAGGTGGTAGGGCCTTGGAAGGTGATGAGGACATGAGGATTCACTGCCTCGCTTGAGGTAATTCACTCAGCTGTCTTCAACTGAGATCCAAAAAAGTCACCACAACTCTCTATGAAACACCATAACCAGGAGCTGAGTTAGCATCTTGGAAAAAAATTACTTTTTAATATCAAAGGCCAACATAGCATACTAATTCTCAGGTATTTAAACAATAAGCTCATTAGGGCTAAACCACATGGAGCTAAATACTTTTAATTGTTTATATGGTTTTTAATTAACTATTCCTAATAACAGGAGTAACGTTTGATGGGCAGTATGTATATAGATGTAAAAACAAAATGTAGACTACGCCACACATAGCACTTAATGTGCATTACTCAGGAGTCATCTGTCTCCACGGCTTACTGCTTCTCCTCGAGGATGGCCTTTCCCAGGCCAGAGACGGTATCTAACCAGCCATGATGTACTCCGTTGAATTTGATGCAGGGCCTCACCTTGCAAAAGCTATGAATGCGGTAAATAAAGAGCAATAAATCCCCCCAACCTCAATTTTTATCACTGGTTAAACTACTGCCTCTTCCCTGAAAACCTAATTTTAAAAATATCAACACTGGTTCATTACTGTCTCTTCTCCTTTTCCAAATAGGCAGAAGAGACTGGAAAAGACATACATACCACCACACTTACCATACATAAACATGAAATGTCCAAAAAGCAACCTGGTACAACACCAACCAACTCGCATTATTCAGAGATTCAGCAAGTATTTAATAAACATCTACTATGTGCCAGGCACTGCTCTCAGGAACGAAGTACAACAATGAGCAAAACAAATACTCCTGTCCTCGTGGAAATGGCATCCTGGTGAGAGAAAGAGGTCCTCCCCACCCACCACCCCCTAAAAAGGTAAATAGGTAAAATATGAAGCAGGGATAGAAAAAAAGAAAAAAAACTTGAGGCGGCTTTCCAATTTTAGACAGGTGGCCAGAGAAGGCTTCGTGAGAAGGTAACATTTGATTAAAGACATCAATGAAGTAAAGGAGTGAGTCAGGCCATCTGGGTAAGAGCATTCTACATAGAATCTCAACAGAGCACAAAAGCCCTGGGGTGAGAGTTCATTTGGCGTGTTTGAGCAAGATGGACAGAGTGGCAGAGGTGGAAGTGAGCAAAGCACAGAGCAATATAGATAAGGATGGGAGAGACTAGTTCCTGAATTAGAAATTACAGACAGCTGCCAGGCAAGCCAGATGCCTGGTACCACCTAAGGCTGACGCAGACACCGAGAATGACAAGCAAATTAGAAGAATGGGTTTCAATAAGCTTTCTCCTCAGGGTCATACTCAGGTATTAAATTGTTATTTGCATACAATTTACTTATGTCTACACGGAATGGATCATTTCGACTGGATAATTTTCATCGTAAAATTGTATTACTACTGCCCTGAAGATGGGCATTTCGTGATTTATTCTCTGCTCTATTTCTTCTCATGTCTCATTGTAATCGACTCGAAGATACTTTATGCCAGAAATGAATCACAGAACAAAAGGCAAGTGCGTGCTGAGGAATTCTATAAATGATCACTCAGGAACATGGGGGCAAGGGCTCCTATTTTATGTTTAAACTTCTGTCTCCTACCAGTGGGTCAAATCAGCCATGGGATGAGAAGTCCAATGTCATTCCAAGAACATTTCAAGAAGCAAATTTGTTTTTTCTTGAAATCAATAACTAATCTGACAGAGCACTCCTGTCTACTAAGAGATCATTATCTCCTTCCCAAATGCTCAGGCACAAAAATGCCAAGCTCAAAAGGGCACGCCTACTTGTGTTTCAAAATGTTTCATGCTAAAAAAATTAAATCACGACATCATCAACATGCCCAAGCGGCGTGCAGACTCCTACAGGAGCTGTGGAATAAATCCCACTAATTACTATTCCGAGCTTGGTACTGCTGATGAAGTTAAGATAAAAATGCGAGTTTTGCTAATAACACAGGAAGTCTGGCTAGATAGCACCTTACTACCTCACCTATGGTGATAGCCACAGGAGGCTACAGAAACCTTATAACCCGTGGATCCATGAGGTAATTTTCCTAAAAACATTGTGTTTGGCCAGAATCTTAGAAGGTCTTGATATTTGGCTTCCTCTTTTCTCCTGTGCTTTTTATAAGTATGGAACACATACACAGGTGTCTTATATACATAGATTTAATCTCTTCCTAATTCTCAGTAAGGCACTGTTGCCAAAGCAGAAATAAACTGCAGGCTCACAGGCTTATGCTAACACTAAGCGAGGCCTTTTTTTTTTTTTTTTTTTTTTTGGAGATGGAGTTTCACTCTTGTTGCCCAGGCTGGAGTGCAATGGCGCGATCTCGGCTCACCGCAACCTCTGCCTCCTGGGTTCAAGTGATTTTCCTGCCTCAGTCTCCTGTGTAGCTGGGATTACAGGCATGCACCACCACGCCCGGCTCATTTTGTATTTTTAGTAGAGACGGGGTTTCTCCATGTTGGTCAGGCTGATCTCAAATTCCCGACCTCAGGTGATCCACCTGCCTTGGCCTCCCAATGTGTTGGGATTACAGGTATGAGCCACCGCACCTGGCCTAGGCTTATTTTCAAAACACAAATACGTTTAGATCCTGTCTTGAACTTTTAAGAATCCTGAATCCACACATAGGACCTGAGTAAACAGAGCCAACAAGATTCACTTACTTATTTTTATTTATTTATTTTTCTACTAATTTCTAAAGCACAAAGGAAAGCACCTGACTCACTCTCAGATCTCTCCATTTTTACCAACAATTTCAAGACAGGGAATCTTTAGCGGTATTTGTGGTTCAGGCACTAGGCTGCTGTCATTCCAGTCACTGAAATCTGCAGACCTGGGCCAGCGAATAAGAGCCTGAAGGACTGCCCATGGGCGCCAGGATTTCCACGCAGAAAGTGTGTGGATGGAGCCGTTAGAAACAACCCAGGAGAGGCTTAGGCCATTTTAAATGAGAAGATATTTGTGTTGCCCCGTCTCAGGATTTCAGGTAGCAGAGTTAGAAAAGCTGTCGTAGATGCTTTCAATGTCCTCAATTTAACCAACGAATTGGATGTCCCACCACATTTCTTCCAAAACCTACTGACTGATGCATTTTAGTGCTGACCGTGTAAGGCTCAAAGCCTTTCTCTAGTTATGCCTGCACACTCTGCCCCACCAGCTGAGCTGGGTATTTACAAACAGCCAACAGTATTTAGTCCCTACTCTATTTCTGCTGCTGTACTTATTATTTTAATTACACAATTTAAATAATAAAGAAACCAATAAAAGTATGAAAATAATTGTCTTTATGAAACTAAGATGTGTGATTTGAAAAATATCAATAAAAGTGAGTTGCTAAAAACAGCCAGCCATTGAATTAGGTACAGGCATGACAACTAAAAAAGAGTAAAAACTATTTCTAAAAATCTAGAAGTGTTCTGTGATCAGGCTGCCCTATTCTTTAAACAAATCAAAACAGGAATTATAAGTAATACATAATAGATATGCTTTACACCAGGGAGATGATGCAGAAACTCTAGCAGCAAGCCCACGCTTGATGAATGGACCTTGGAACTTTATCTAAAGACTGGTGGGTAAAGATTCGAAGTTACAATGACACACACACTTAAGGTCTGTATACATAATGGTTGATGATTTCACTGTTTTGATTAAGGAATGATGTCTCCATATCACCTTAGCTAAGACTTAGGACTTCTCTTGAAGTATCTCAGCCCTATAATCATAGAACCCTGGAGTGTCCCTAATGTGTGAGCTCTAAAAATGTAGTTTCCATCAATTCACCAGTGCATATACTGGCTCAGCAAGAAGCTCCAGGCTCATTACAGAAGCAGCATGGCTACCAGGTGTCAATACCTGAGCAAGTTGGCTCTGTGTTAATAGTCCGGGGACAGAGTGATCCTCACAGGAAATGCAAAAGAAAAGTTGCTGGGCTTTACATAACACACAAAAGCTCCTACTACGACTCCTACTATGGCTTCAGAGCCAGCACGTCACTGTCATAACAGACTTTAGAGCACATGAAGGAGAAAATTAGACTCTTATCGCTCCCCGCATGATAGTACATGAGACTTTTTTCTCATTTCTTCCTGTCTCCAGAGACTCTGCTACCTGCTGAAGAGTCCAAATTATTCATTTTTTAAGAGTTTCATCTTGTGTTAAAATCTAATTGGATTCCTACAGCTTTAACAGACTTAGTGGCTTTAAGTCTAACGGATCAACTGGCCTAATTCCATCAAAATTGATATGGGAAGAGCAAAAGAGAAGTGATGGGGTTGGGGACAAAAACATGACCTTCACCGACAGCCAGGCTGAGAATACGTTCCATAATAGAACGCTATCATTTTGGGATATTCCTAAAACTTTGATTTAGGTTTAGATACAGGAGGTGGCTATAAGCAGCAACAAAAAGGTGAAAAAAATGTGGAAATTACACATGCTGGACACATGTGTGTCCTGCCTTACACCCTCTCAATCCACATTTTAACTCCTGGCTGCTGAGCCAACTATTGGTACACAGACAGCATGAGGACTCGGCTGCACTATTTACCTCCTACCTTCTGACCTGGGACTCTTCTACAAAAGCCTGTTTGGAAAGTCCACAGCCAACTGTTCAGCCAAGTACAAGTGCAAATCTAGGCATGCAAGAGAGAGTTAACCCCACCCACCTCCCATCATGGGGCAGCCCTTGATCAATGGGAGATGGGAGCCAGGAGAAAATAATCCCATTACCTGTGTCTGGGGTAGAGAATTCTGAAGCATATTCTATGTGGTTCCTACAAGGGTCGCCAGTGGGATTCAGCTTAAATTGCCCACAGCTGTAATCAGCACACTAGCATACCTCCCGGGTTTGTCTCTTTCCATATTTTGTTTCTCTTGCTCTCCTTATTCTACTCTTCCGGGATCACATTCCTGCACCCAAACCTTCATCCCTGAGGCTCTGCCTTCTGGGAGAACCCATCTAAAACAATAAATACCCATTACTTCAGAGTGCTAGACAGTGGCAAAATGGTATGTTTGCTTTAATCTGACACCTCTGATCATTGTTGGCCCTCCTTCCTTTCTTTCCTGCCCCAATTTATTCTAAAGGCTAAAGTTCCAGTTGGCATAACAGCAAAGTTCCTTTCCTCCTCGAGTCTATCAAGAGCTACGTTGAGGAATACAGTGATACATTTCCAGACAAAGGACCAATCTAGACACTGTAAATAGAGCACATCTGATCATAAGTTCATGATTGGGTATCTCCAAGACATATACTCTGTGCTCAGGGAGTCACATGTGAACAGCTCCACAGTCACTGGTGGCTCTGGACCATGAGTTCTAAATCAAACACAGGCAGCAGCCATGAGTGCAGATGCTCTGAGCAGAGAGAGGGCAGATGCGGCAAGGGACAGGGACGCTAGGGTCTGGGGCTACATAACAAAGATCTGCTGTTGAGCAGAGCAGTACAAAGATGGTTTTTCCCCACGAGCAATTATAATAAGATGGCTGAGAGTCTAACATTTCACACCGTAGGGACAAGATGCTGAACCAGGATTCCTGTAACAAAGCACCAGTCAGGCAAAAGGAGACCCATGTATTATCTTTGGGATTGTGACTTAAATCATTATAATGCAGAGAATTGCTTAGCAGTAAGCAAAATGTGTTGGTTCCAACCGTGAACTGCCATGATCCAAGTAAGCTGGCTCAGCCTGTATAGTTTACGACCCAAAGAGTGAGGAATAAGATTAATGCCTTACAAAAAACAATTAAAAACAGACTCAAATACATATACCCAAATTTTTATAGCAGCCCTATTCGCAATAGTCAAAAGGCAGAAATAACTCAAATTTTCATCAACTGATAAATTGATAAGTAAAATGTGACAAATCTATACAATGGAACAATATTCATCCATAAAAAGGAATGAAGTATTGATACATGCCACATTGTTGTTGAAACTCAAAAACATCATGATAAAGAATAAGATGTCAGACACAAAAAGTCACATATGATTTCATTCACATGAAATAGTTAGCATAGTAAATCCATAGAAACAGAAAGCAGACTGGTTGTTGCCAAGGGCTCAGGGAAGAGAAATGGGGAGTAACTGCAAATGGGCACAGGGTTTTATTTTGTGATAGCAAAAATTGTTTTGGAACTACATAGAAGTGGTGGCTGTACAACATAATGAACGTACTAAACATCATTTAATTGTCCTCTTTAAAAATGGTTAATTTGGGCCAGGCACAGTAGCTCACGCCTATAATCCCAGCACTGTGGGAGGCCAAGGCAGGAGGATCACTAGTGGCCAGGAGTTCAAGACCAGCCTGGGCAACATAGCAAGACCCCATCTGTACAAAAAAAATGTTTTTTAAAAAAATTAGCTAGTCGAGGTGGTGCACAACTGCAACCCCAGCTATTTGGGAGGCTGAGGCAGGAGGATCACTGGAGCCCAGGAGGTCGAAGCTGCAGTAAGCCGTGTTTGTGCAGTGGGTGACAGAGCAAGACCTTATCTCAATAAATAAAATGGTTAATTTTATGTCATATGATTTTCACATCAATTTTTTAAAAATGAAAATAAAAACGAACACCTTAAGGATCCAGGAACCCTCCACCAGCAATTCTAATGCTGTCTGTCTGCCTGCCTCCATTTTCTCCTGCTCACCCTGAAAGGGCTTCTCTTTATTCCACAAGGTATGTGGGACATACAGAATATTTTACAATAAAGCTGCTCTTATTTCTCCTTCATGTAGGCAGAACTGTATACCCAGGGCAACTGGATAAACACTGAGAGATACCAGAAGCAATGGCTCAAAATTACTTACTAAAGTAGGAAGTGAATCCACCAATAGAAGAGATTCCAAATTGTTAAAGTGGTTGTTTTAGAGAGATGAGACCAGGATCTTCTTTCCTCTATTTTCCACTTTTGAGATGGAGTCTCGCTCTGTCGCCCAGGCTGGAGTGCAGTGGCCGGATCTCAGCTCACTGCAAGCTCCGCCTCCCGGGTTCACGCCATTCTCCTGCCTCAGCCTCCTGAGCAGCTGGGACTACAGGCACCCGCCACCACGCCCAGCTAATTTTTTGTATTTTTTAGTAGAGACGGGGTTTCACCATGTTAGCCAGGATGGTCTCGATCTCCTGACCTCGTGATCCGCCCATCTTGGCCTCCCAAAGTGCTGGGATTATAGGCTTCAGCCACCGCGTCCGGCCCATTTTCCACATTTTATTATGTGCAATTATAGTGCTTTTATAATAAGAAAAAAGTTAAACTAATAAATTCTGTTATTCCTCAATTTCCTTATAACATTGACTGTTTATTACACACAGAGCAGAATTCAGTAAGAAGCAGTTCTGTCTCAGACTTCACCAAGAGGAGCTGCAAAGCATGAGTCCCAGACAGCACACATTAAAAAGAGAAAAAAGGCATAAAGTAGTCACTCCACAAAGTCCAGATTTGAAAATCTCTACTGTTCTGCATGACCCAGAGAAGGAGCAACAGGGGCAAACTGATGCTTTTCA
Organism: Theropithecus gelada; assembly: GCF_003255815.1. NCBI lineage: Eukaryota > Metazoa > Chordata > Mammalia > Primates > Cercopithecidae > Theropithecus > Theropithecus gelada. The sequence goes on from NC_037669.1 coordinate 178,420,393, forward strand.
GAGATTCCCAAAACCTGTCACTTACAGCAGGGCGGGCTCTTTTCTATCCATGGATTGCTACCATTTCAAGTTTCTTTGGCTCACCTGTGCATTACTTATTTGACTTCAAGAGGAATCCTGCACAACTGTGGTCAAGGCATTGAAGAGATGAGATATGTGCTTTACAAAATGCAAATCTGAAATAACTGAACCATGATAAAATTTTAAAATAGCTGTTTTTAAAATTTATGTTTCTCTTGAGACAGGGTCTCGCTCTGTCACCCAGGATGGAGTGCAGCAGCACCATCTCTGCTCACTGCAACCTCTGCCTCCCAGGCTCAAGCAATCCTCCTGCCTCAGCCTCCCGAGTGGCTGGGACCACAGGCATATGCCACCACACTACACTAATTTTTTTAATTTTTTGTAGACACATGGTCTCACTATATTGCCCAGGTTGGTCTCAAGCTCCTGGGCTCCAGCGATCCTCCACCTTGGCCTCCCCAAAGTGCTGAGATTATAGGCGTCAGCCATTGCATCTGACCAGAAATGGCTATTTTAAAAATCCTATTTGGGGCCGGGCACAGTGGCTCACGCCTATAATCCCAGCACTTTAGGAGGCCAAGGTGAGTGGATCACCTGAGGTCAGGAGTTCGAGATCAGTCTGGCCAACGTGGTAAAACCCTGTCTCTAATAAAACTACAAAAAAATTAGCCGGGCCTGGTGGTGAGCACCTATAATCCCAGCTACTTGGGAGGCTGAGGCTGAGGCTCAAGAATAGCTTGAACCCAAGAGGTGGAGGTTGCGGTGAGCCAAGATCACGCCATTGCACTCCAGCCTGGGCAACACGAGCGAAACTCCATCTCAAAAAATAAATAAATAAATAAATAAATAAATCCTATTTGGAACAATTAATCTAGAGCCAGTGGCCACATATAAACATACCACTCTCTTGACTATCCTTTGGGCAAATCCAAAGGTCTTATCCCAAATGCCCCTCTCTTTCTCTGCAGCTTCTGGTGCTCCTAAGCATGCCCACCTTTCAAAGCTGGGATGAAAAACCATCCGAATTTTCCTCCTGTATCTGAGTGTACAACCTTTAGCTCATCAGTGTCCTCTATATTCCTCTATCCCCCAACTATGGGTGAACCCCAAGATCCAGCCTTCCATTGTTCGTATGGACTTTTCTCTACAAAGAACTTCTTTTTTTGTGTCTTCAACTGTCACCTCTTCTCAGAAGAATCACAGATCTCCACTGTGAGTCCTCATAATAACTCAGATTTCCAATTGTCATAAAGGGCTGTCACTTCAAGGATCCCCCAACCCTAGGTCTCATTCTCCCCTTTCTCGTTACATCATTTATCCACCAGGTGGTCCCCCATCTCAGCCTCCACTCACAAGTCATCTGCAATTCTCCCCATTCCTTTTTTTTTTTTCTTTTTTAAGACAGAATTTCATTTTGTAGCCCAGGCTAGAGTGCAGTGGCACAATCTCTGCTCACTGCAACCGCAGTCTCCCAGGTTCAAGCGATTCTCGTGCCTCAGTCTCCCAAGAAGCTGGGATTACAGGTGGGCACCACCACACCTGGCTAATTTTTGTACTTTTAGTTTAGACAGGGTTTCACCATGTTGATCAGGCTGGTCTCAAACTCCTGACCTCAGGTGATCCACCCAACTTGGCCTCCCAAAGTGCTGGGATTGCAGGTATGAGTCACCAGGCCCGGCCTATTATTTCTCTCACTGTGGTAGCAAACCTTCTCAAGTGCCCTCCTCAGAGCTGTCCTTTCCTTAAACTACTCACTGGCATTACCCCAATCCATATCTGCATTGACTCCCAATAAGTCTTTCAAATGAGTGGTTAAGATATAGACCCCTTCACACTAAACACAGAGAGAGAAGACAGTTTGAGTCAACAAGATTTTGTCCGGTCAGGAAGTCGGAAGTGTCTCAGTGAGGGAATTTAACACGGAAAATCGGTCACGCAGAGGACGGAACAGCAGAAAGAACAGCCAAGAAGAGGAAGGCAACCTGAAGATCAGCTACGTGAGACACTGCTACACCCTCCAGGGCTGCAGGATCACGGGAAGAGGGGCTGGAAGCAGGGCCCAGAAGCTGCAGCCAACCTGCAAGACCAGACACACAGCGGGGCTGCCTATGGGACGAGGAGCCGGGGGGACGCAGTCCAGAGCTCTCCCAAGGTGAGCTGAAGGACAGAAGCATGCCAGCGCCCCCTGCCTCCGAGGCTCCTGCCAGCACCTCCCTCAGGCTGAGCCTACCTGCAGCAAGGACCCTGGGAAAGGCAAAGTCACAGGTGTCGCCAGTTTGTGCTATACAAGATGATGCAGAATCAGGGTTGAGTTCAGGGGACACCTGCCCTGAAGCTTTGTTGTTCCTTTGGTCCTGGACATGGTGTTGTAGGGTTCTATATACTCTGGCATAACCCCCTTGTGGTCTTTCCTTAAGTTTACGTCTTGCTGAACTGCCTTCCTTGACTCAGGCACACGTTTTACCTTCTCTTCTGCTGTCACTCTCTGCTTGTCCTGCAAGAATTTCACATCTCCCTTTCCCACTACCAGCTCCCCACAGCTTGTTCCAATAAAGACATATGGCAAGTTCAAGGTCATGGTAGAAAAATGCATTGTAAGTCTCATCTCAAACATGAAGAACATGAATTCCGTTATCTAGTTCCAGTTCCACCCAGTGACGTTTTTCGTCAGTTATTTTTAAAACTCATGCTCCACTACTCTCAAGTGCCCTATTGCATTTAAAACAAAAAGTAACCAGGTTAAAGAATAACATGTTCCTAGGCCAGAGCCGCTGCTTCAACCTCTTGTGTTTCTGCCCCAGAATAAATGGGAGCAATGACTGCCTCCCACGTGCCTGCTCCCTGCTCTGACCTCTTGCTCAGGTTAAGGATTAACATAGAACAGCTGAAAAAGCATGTCTGGCCAAAAGCCGAGAATGCAAAGCCATCTAAAAGCACGGCCAATGGTCTAAAATATTGTCTGATACATTAAAATGAAATAGAAGGAAAGGTACACCTTACTTGCTTCTCTTCTTCATTTAATCACATCCTTAATAGTGACATATACATGTCAGTGAGGAACCCTCTCCATTGCAAGTTAACAGAAAACTGACTGACAGTGGCCTAAACTTCAAGATCCCTTTCATTACTTAGCAAAAAGTTCAGAGTTGGGTGGTCTCAGGGCCAGTTTGGTGGCTCTTTCCACCTCAATCTGGCAAGCCGTGTGATTTGCTCTGTCCAAGAGACTGTGATCATAGTGACATTGTGTCAGTTCCAAGCCTAGGCTTCAAGATGCCTTTCATCTTCTGCTCCTGCTACCTCTGAAACTCTGCCAAGTCACATGTGAACAGAACCAACCACCACTAGACATGTGAGGCCATCCAGGAACACAAGCTCCCCTGACCCACTTGTCAACAGATCAACTGAGCCTGCCCAGATAAGAAGAAATGTCCAGCAGAGCTATGAGCTAAATAAAGGATTGTAGCTTTAAGGCATTAAGTTTGCGGAAGTTTGTTACACAGCAATAGACAGTACGGGCAATTTCAGCATACATTTATAACATTAAAAGTTGGATAAGATCTGAGTATATCTTCAAGTCTAATCCTCCCTTTTAGTGAGAAAACTGAGGCCCAGAAAAACGGAGCAATTATCTCTAAAGCACACAGAGGCATAACTAGAAGATTCCTTCTGGTCCTGCCTGTGTGTGTTTTAGAGATAATTCTAGGTCTAGAATTCTAGGTTTCACTAGCCTTACCAAGGTCTCACTTCATACCGTAACAAGGCCTTTCCTAGGCTCAAGGGTCTACTATATAACCAAAAAAATACCCACCAAGAGATTGCTATAACATTGTTACATGAGAGATTGGATAAGACTTATATGCATTCCACTAAATATCATGCAGCTATTTTAAATGACAGCTCCATACACATACATATACACAAACACTGGCATGAAAAAATGTCCAAGACTGGACTGGGTACAGAGGCTCACATCTGTAATCCCAGCACTTTGGGAAGCCAAGGTAGAAGGATTGCTTGAAGCCAGGAGTTCGAGACCAGCCTAGGCAACATAGTGAGCCTCCTTCTCTAAAAAAATTTAGCCAGGCATGATGGTTCACACCTATAATCCCAGCACTTTGGGAAACCGAGGCAGGTGGATCACCTGAGGTTGGGAGTTGGAGACCAGCCTGGCCAACACAGTAAAACTCCGTCTCTACTAAAAATTAACAAATTAGCTGGGTGTGGTGGTGTATTCCTGTAATCCCAGCTACTCAGAAGGCTGAGGCAGGAGAATAATTTGAACCCAGGAGACGGAGGTTGCAGTGAGCCGAGATCATACCACTGCACTCCAGCCTGGGTGACACAGCAAAACTCTGTCTCAAAAAAAAAAAAAAAAAAAAAAAAA